>NW_028162794.1:0-155598 GCF_964263955.1 Coregonus lavaretus
TACAAATGGGAAAATAAATAAACATAAATATGGGTTGTATTTACAATTATTATTATTTTATATTACAATGGTGTTTGTTCTTCACTGTTGCCCTTTTCTTGTGGCAACAGGTCACAAATCTTGCTGCTGTGATGGCACACTGTGGTTTTTCACCCAGTAGATATCAGAATTGGGTTTGTTTTCGAATTCTTTGTGGATCTCTGTAATCTAAGGGAAATATGTGTCTCTAATATGGTCATACATTTGGCAGGAGGTTAGGAAGTGCAGCTCAGTTTCCACCTCATTTTGTGGGCAGTGTGCACATAGCCTGTCTTCTCTTGAGAGCCAGGTCTGCCTACGGCAGCCTTTCTTAATAGCAAGGCTATGCTCACTGAGTCTGTACATAGTCAAAGCTTTCCTTAAGTTTGGGTCAGTCACAGTGGTCAGGTATTCTGCACTGTGTACTCTCTGTTTAGGGCCAAATAGCATTCTAGTTTACTCTGTTTTTTTGTTAATTCTTTCCAATGTATCAAGTAATTATCTTTTTGTTTTCTCATGATTTAGTTGGGTCTAATTGTGTTGCTGTCCTGGGGCTCTGTGGGGTCTGTTTGTGTTTGCGAACAGAGTCCCAGGACCAGCTTGCTTAGGGGTTCATCTCTTTTGTAGGTGATGGCTTTTGTCAGGGTTGAGTGTAGAGGGAACGTGGAATCACACGCAGGACACAGAGATTCGAAAACAGATGTCTTTAGTGAAGTCCGTAATACAAGCCAACACGGCAACAGGCCATAGGCGAAAACAAACGCACACCGGACTGTCCAAAGTAAGTACGCACAACGTGCAGGACTCTCTAAGCAAAACGAATACAGAGAGCACAAAACAGAGGACCAACAACAACACGTGACATCAAACAATTACACACAACACCTGACCAAACACAAGAGAACTAAATAGGGTGCCTATTGAACACTTAACAATAAACAGGTGTAACAAACAGACAAAACCAATCAAACATGAAACATCGAACGGTGGCAGCTAGTACTCCGGAGACGACGACCGCCGAAGCCTGCCCGAACAAGGAGAAGGAGCCGCCTCGGCCGAAACCGTGACAGTACCCCCCCCCTTGACGCCCGGCTCCAGCCGTGCGCCGCCCCCGGCCTCGGGGACGACCAGGAGGACGCGGAGCAGGGCGCGTAGGATGACCACGATGGAACTCGGTCAGAAGAGACGGGTCTAGAATGTCCCTCCTCGGCACCCAGCACCGCTCCTCCGGGCCGTACCCCTCCCACTCCACGAGATATTGGAGACCCCCCATCCGGCGTCTCGAATCTAGGATGGCCCGAACAGTGTACGCCGGAGCCCCCTCGATGTCCAACGGGGGCGGAGGAGTCTCTTCTATCTCAAAGTCCTGGGGGCCTCGATCAGACACTATATCCTCGGGTACCCCGTAATGCCGGAAGACGTGAGTAAATAGAGCCTCAGCGGTCTGTAGGGCAGTAGGAAGACCCGGCATGGGAAGGAGACGACAGGCCTTCGAGAACCGATCCACAACGACCAGGATGGTGGTATTCCCCTGTGAGGAGGGAAGGTCGGTAACAAAATCCACCGAGAGGTGAGACCAGGGTCGTTGTGGAACGGGCAGGGGTTGTAACTTACCCCTGGGCAAGTGTCTGGGCGCCTTACACTGGGCACACACTGAGCAGGAGGAGACATAAATCCTCACATCCCTGGCTAACGTTGGCCACCAGTACTTAGTACTAAGGCAGTGCACCGTCCGGCCAATACCTGGATGTCCAGAGGAGGGTGACGTGTGAGCCCAATAAATAAGCCGATCCCGGACCTCGAGCGGGACGTACGTCCGACCCACCGGACACTGTGGAGGGCTAGGGTCGGTGCGTAATGCCCGCTCGATCTCTGCATCGACCTCCCACACCACCGGTGCAACCAGACAAGACTTAGGTAGTATGGGAGTGGGCTCCACGCACCTCTCCTCTGTGTCATACCGCCGAGACAGGGTATCTGCCTTCCCGTTCTGGGACCCAGGGATGTAAGTGATCTTAAACACGAACCGGGCTAGAAACATAGTCCACTGAGCCTGGCGAGGATTTAGTCTCCTAGCTGCCCGAATGTATTCCAGGTTACGGTGGTCAGTCAGAATGAGAAAAGGGTGTTGAGCCCCCTCAAGCCAATGCCTCCACACCTTTAGGGCCTGTACCACGGCTAACAGCTCCCTGTCCCCTACGTCATAATTCCGCTCCGCCGGACTGAGCTTTTTCGAATAAAAAGCACAGGGGCGGAGTTTAGGTGGTGTGCCGGACCGTTGTGAAAGAACAGCCCCGATACCGGCTTCAGACGCGTCCACCTCCACTTGGAATGGTAAAGTGGGATCCGGGTGCGCCAGCACTGGAGCCGAGGTAAACAGGTCCTTCAGTTTCCCAAAAGCCCTGTCCGCCTCAGCTGACCACCGCAAGCGCACTGTTCCCCCCTTCAGAAGGGACGTTATGGGAGCTGCCACCTGTCCAAAACCCCGGATAAACCTCCGGTAGTAATTCGCAAAACCCAAGAACTGCTGCACCTCTTTAACCGTGGTTGGGGTTTGCCAATTACGCACGGCTGACACACGGTCAACCTCCATCCTCACCCCTGACGCAGACAACTGATAACCCAAAAAGGAGACCGACTCCTGGAAGAACAGACATTTCTCGGCTTTGACATACAGGTCATGCTCCAACAATCTCCTCAATACTCTGCGCACCAGGGCTACATGCTCGACCCGGGTAGAACTGTACACCAGAATATCGTCGATGTACACCACTACTCCCTGCGCCTGCATGTCCCGGAAAATCTCATCTACAAAGGATTGGAAGACTGATGGAGCATTCATTAACCCGTATGGCATGACGAGATACTCGTAATGACCGGAGGTAGTACTAAATGCTGTCTTCCATTCATCGCCCTCTCTAATGCGCACCAAGCTATATGCGCTCCTGAGGTCCAATTTTGTGAAGAACCGTGCCCCGTGTAATGACTCCGTCATAGTCGCAATCAGCGGGAGCGGATAACTATATTTCACAGTCACCTGATTTAGACCGCAGTAATCAATACACGGGCGCAAACCTACATCCTTTTTCTTCACAAAAAAGAAGCTCGAGGACGCGGGTGAAGTGGAGGGCCGTATGTATCCCTGTCTCAGAGACTCAGCAATGTATGTCTCCATTGCCCTCTTCTCCTCCTGTGACAACGGATACACATGGCTCCGCGGGAGCGCAGCTCCTGCCTGGAGGTCTATCGCACAATCCCCCTGTCTATGAGGCGGCAACCGTGCCGCTCTTGTCTTGCTAAACACGAGTGCCAAATCCTCATACTCAGGTGGAATGTGCAGTGCGGGCATCTGGTTCGGACTCTCCACCGAGGTCGCCCCTACGGAAACACCCAGACATAGCCCCTCACACTGAGCAGACCACCCTTTAAGAGCCTTCTCTCGCCACGAAATAGTAGGATCATGGGTAATCAACCAGGGAAGCCCCAGTACCACCGGATACGCAGGAGAGTCGATCAGATAGAGCTGTATCGTCTCCTCATGACCCCCCTGTGTCTCCATCCTAAGTGGCGCTGTGACCTCCCTAATCAACCCGGGATCCTAACGGACGACTATCTAGGGCATGTACAGGGAAAGGATTGTTAACCGGAAGGAGGGGAATCCCTAACTCTACACAGAATTTGCGATCTACAAAATTCCCAGCTGCGCCTGAATCTACTAGCGCCTTATGCTGGGAACGAGGTGCAACCTGTGGAAAACAAACAGGTATAGTTATGTGTACGACAGAAAGCTCTGGGTAAGTGGGGCGCCTACTCACCTGGGAGGACTCCCCAATGTGTGGTCTGCCGTCTCCTCCACCAGGGGACCCTCCCCAGCACCTAGCCGCGGTGTGCCCTCCACGGCCACAGTTGGTGCAGGGGACGGCCCCCCTCGGGCTCCTTCTTCTCCCTCCTCTAGCGCCAGCACCTCCGAGCTCCATCGGGCTCGGCTCGGAGGCGCTGGAGGGTGGAATGGGCGACCCCCACCTGGGACGTCCGCGGGTAGCGAGCAGGGTGTCCAGCCGAATGGCCATGTCAACCAACTGGTCAAATGAGAGTGTAGTATCCCTGCACGCCAACTCTCTGCGGACGTCCTCCCGGAGGCTGCAGCGGAAGTGGTCTATGAGTGCCCGCTCATTCCACCCTGCATCTGCCGCTAGAGTCCGGAACTCCAGTGCAAACTCCTGAGCGCTCCTCATCCCCTGCCGGAGGTAGAATAGACGCTCCCCCGCCGCCTTCCCCTCTGGTGGATGGTCGAACACTGCACGGAAGCGGCGGGAGAACTCCGCATAGGTGATAGTAGCGGCGTCTATTCTCCTCCATTCGGCGTTGGCCCACTCCAACGCCTTGCCGGTGAGACAGGAGATGAGGGCGGAAACGCTCTCGTGTCCCGAGGGCGCCGGGTGTACGGTGGCAAGGTAGAGTTCCACTTGTAACAGGAACCCCTGACACCCGGCAGCGGTGCCGTCGTACGCCCTCGGGAGCGAGAGCCGAATCCCACTGGGTTCCGGTAGTTGGACGGGCGGGCTGACCGATGGTGATGGTGCGGTAGGTGGGGGTGTGGGTACCCCGCTGGTCTCCCATCGATGGAGGGTGTTCATCACTCGGTCCAGGGCGTGCCCGATTTGGTTGATTCTATCCTCTTGACCACGAAGGCGCTCCTCCATGATCTCGGTGGGTGCGGGTGCTCCTGCTGATTCCATATAGATGGTGTGTAATTCTGTCAGGGTTGAGTGTAGAGGGAACGTGGAATCACACGCAGGACACAGAGATTCGAAAACAGATGTCTTTAGTGAAGTCCGTAGTACAAGCCAACACGGCAACAGGCCATAGGCGAAAACAAACGCACACCGGACTGTCCAAAGTAAGTACGCACAACGTGCAGGACTCTCTAAGCAAAACGAATACAGAGAGCACAAAACAGAGGACCAACAACAACACCTGACCAAACACAAGAGAACTAAATAGGGTGCCTAATGAACACTTAACAATAAACAGGTGTAACAAACAGACAAAACCAATCAAACATGAAACATCGAACGGTGGCAGCTAGTACTCCGGAGACGACGACCGCCGAAGCCTGCCCGAACAAGGAGAAGGAGCCGCCTCGGCCGAAACCGTGACAGCTTTGTTATGGAAGGTTTGGGAATCGCTTCCTTTTAGGTGGTTGTAGAATTTAATGGCTCTTTTCTGGATTTTGATCATTAGCAGGTATTGGCCTAATTCTGCTCTGCATGCATTATTTGGTATTTTACGTTGTACACTGATGATATTTTTGCAGAATTCTGAATGCAGAGTCTCAATTTGGTGTTTGTCCCATTTTGTGAATTCTTGGTTGGTGAGCGGACCCCAGACCAGTATTTTTTAGCCAGATCCTAATTGGAATGTTGAATTTTATGTTCCTTTTGATGGCATAGAAGGCCCTTCATGCCTTGTCTCTCAGATCGTTCACAGCTTTGCCGAAGTTACCTGTGGCGCTGATGTTTAGGCCGAGGTATGTATAGTTTTTTGTGTGCTCTAGGGCAACGGTGTCTACATGGAATTTGTATTTGTGGTCCTGGCAACTGGACCTTTTTTGGAACACCATTATTTTTGTCTTACTGAGATTTACTGTCAGGGCCCAGGTCTGACAGAATCTGTGCAGAAGATCTAGGTGGTGCTGTAGCCCTCCTTGGTTGTGGACAGAAGCACCAGATCATCAGCAAACAGTAGACATTTGACTTCAGATTCTAGTAGGGTGAGGCCGGGTGCTGCAGACTGTTCTAGTGCCCTCGCCAATTCGTGGATATATATGTTGAAGATGGTGGGGCTTAAGCTGCTGTCTCACCCCATGGCCCTGTGGAAAGAAATGTTTTTTTTGTGTGCCAATTTTAACCGCACACTTGTTGGTTGTGTACATGGATTTTATAATGTCATATGTTTTTCCCCCAACACAACTTTCCATCAATTTGTATAGCAGACCCTCATGCCAAATTGAGTCAAAAGCTTTTTTGAAATCAACAAAGCATGAGAAGACTTTGCCTTTGTTTTGGTTTGTTTGTTTGTCAATTTGGGTGTGCATGGTGAATACGTGGTCTGTCGTACGGTAATTTGGTAAAAAGTCTATTTGACATTTGCTCAGTACATTGTTTTCACTGAGGAAATGTATGAGTCTGCTTTTAATGATAATGCAGAGGATTTTCCCAAGGTTGCTGTTGACGCATATCCCACAGGAGTTATTGGGGTCAAATTTGTCTCCACTTTTGTGGATTGGGGTGATCAGTCCTTGGTTCCAAATATTGGGGAAGATGCCAGAGCTATGTTAAAAAGTTTAAGTATCATTTAATTTAGGATACCATCAACAACACAGACCTTTTTGGGTTGGGGTTAGTATTTTGTCCTGTAGTTCATTCAATGTAATTGGAGAATCCAGTGGGTTCTGGTAGTCTTTTTTTATTTTTGTACTTTTACCCCTTTTTCTCCCCAATTGGTAGTTACAGTCTTGTCCTATCGCTGCAACTCCCCTACAGACTCGGAGAGGCGAAGGTCGAGAGCCATGCGTCCTCCGAAACACGACCCTGCCAAGCCGCATTGCTTCTTGACACACTGCTCGCTTAACCCGGAAGCCAGCCGCACCAATGTGTCGGAGGAAACACCGTCCAGCTGGCGACCGAAGTCAGCTTGCAGGCGCCCGGCCCGCCACAAGGAGTCGCTAGAGCGCGATGGGACAAGGAAATCCCGGCCGGCCAAACCCTCCCCTAACCCGGACGATGCTGGGCCAATTGTGGGTCTCCCGGTCACAGCCGGCTGTAACACAGCCTGGGATCGAACCCAGGTCTGTAGTGATGCCTCAAGCACTGCAATGCAGTGCCTTAGACCGCTGTGCCACTCGGGAGGCCCCTTCTGGTAGTCTTTAATAGTTGATTCTAAGATTTGTATTTGATCATGAATATGTTTTGGCTGTTTGTTCTTTGTTATAGGGCCAAAAAGATTGGAGAAGTGGTTTATCCATACATCTCCGTTTTGGATAGATAACTCTTCGTGTTGTTGTTTGTTTAGTGTTTTCCAATTTTCCCAGAAATGGTTAGAGTCTATGGATTCTTCAATTACATTGAGCTGATTTCTGATGCGCTGTTCATTCTTTTTCCGTAGTGTCTCTCTCTCTCTCTTGCTTTCTCTCTTGCTTTCTCGCTCTGTCTCTCGCTTTCACTCTCTCTTGCTTTCTCACTCTCGCACTCTCTGTCTGCACTGGGTGTTTGTTTACTGCTTGTAAAGTTAACCTTCATCACATCCCTCCCGGAGAAGCCATATTCTATCCTTTTACGGCCAAACTGACTAACATAGAATACAGTGCATTCGGAAAGTATTCAGACCCCTTCCCTTTTTCCACATTTTGTTACGTTACAGCCTTATTCTAAAATTGATTAAATTGTTTTTTTACTACTATACATACTGAAACATACATTATCTATGTTATACCTCTCCATACTGTAGGCGGCAGGTAGCCTAGTGGCTAAGAGTAACTGAAAGGTCGCTGGTCCGAATCCCCAAGCTGAGTAGGTGAAAAATCGGTCGACTTGCCCGTGAGCAAGGCACTTAACCCTAATAGCTTCTGTAATTCGCTCTGGATAAGAGCGTCTGCTAAATGAGTGGAAGAGTCCCTCAAATCAGACGACATTATACACCACATCTCTGAGGTGCTTTGATGATGGTGGTGGCAGCGTGCGTAAGGGGAGAGGGTTACGCATAACGTGTGTGCTAACGTGAGGAGGCATCAGGCGTGTGATTGATGTCTCCTCTAGCAGCTGCAGACAGGTTAATGGTGTGATTGTGGAGGTAATCTCTGTGTTCTCTCGTTAAAGGATGATGAAGGGCCAGGAAAATGGAGCCAGTTGCATTCACAGGTCCTGTGCTTTTTACATATGCAGTTCAGGGCCCTGTTTGATGTATGCTTTAGAGAGGAAGCCAGGACAGGACAGGGACAGTGGTGTCAGTCTTAAACAGATCCTGGTGAGTTCACACCCTGCTTACTGAAGATGAGGAGGATGATAATGAAGTCAGTGTTGTTGTGTTGGGCTGTGCATTGGAAGTACTTTTGGAACACTGGGCTTTGTTCATGGTCACATTGGAGCATTATAGGGATTCATCAATGCATTGACACAGTTGACAGAGAATGAGCTCACCATGGCATCATTCACAATGGGACAGTAGCCTTGTTTGTTAATGCATCTCATAGACAGGGAGGCTGAAAGGGCTTTTGACATTCAGAAACAGCTGGCTAGTAGCCTATATATATATATATATATATATATATATATATATATATATATATATATATATATATATATATATATATACACAGTGGGGAGAACAAGTATTTGATACACTGCCGATTTTGAAGGTTTTCCTACTTACAAAGCATGTAGAGGTCTGTAATTTTTATCATAGGTACACTTCAACTGTGAGAGACGGAATCTAAAACAGAAATCCAGATAATCACATTGTATGATTTTTAAGTAATTAATTTGCATTTTATTGCATGACATAAGTATTTGATACGTCCGAAAAGCAGAACTTAATATTTGGTACAGAAACCTTTGTTTGCAATTACAGAGATCATACGTTTCCTGTAGGTCTTGACCAGGTTTGCACACACTGCAGCAGGGATTTTGGCCCACTCCTCCATACAGACCTTCTCCAGATCCTTCAGGTTTCGGGGCTGTCGCTGGGCAATACGTACTTTCAGCTCCCTCCAAAGATTTTCTATTGGTTTCAGGTCTGGAGACTGGCTAGGCCACTCCAGGACCTTGAGATGCTTCTTACGGAGCCACTCCTTAGTTGCCCTGGCTGTGTGTTTCGGGTCGTTGTCATGCTAGAAGACCCAGCCACGACCCATCTTCAATGCTCTTACTGAGGGAAGGAGGTTGTTGGCCAAGATCTCGCGATACATGGCCCCATCCACCCTCCCCTCAATACAGTGCAGTCGTCCTGTCCCCTTTGTAGAAAAGCATCCCCAAAGAATGATGTTTCCACCTCCATGCTTCACGGTTGGGATGGTGTTCTTGGGGTTGTACTCATCCTTCTTCTTCCTCCAAACACGGCGAGTGGAGTTTAGACCAAAATGCTCTATTTTTGTCTCATCAGACCACATTACCTTCTCCCATTCCTCCTCTGGATCATCCAGATGGTCATTGGCAAACTTCAGACGGGCCTGGACATGCGCTGGCTTGAGCAGGGGGACCTTGCGTGCGCTGCAGGATTTTAATCCATGATGGCGTAGTGTGTTACTAATGGTTTTCTTTGAGACTGTGGTCCCAGCTCTCTTCAGGTCATTGACCAGGTCCTGCCGTGTAGTTCTGGGCTGATCCCTCACCTTCCTCATGATCATTGATGCCCCACGAGGTGAGATCTTGCATGGAGCCCCAGACGAAGGGTGATTGACCGTCATCTTGAACTTCTTCCATTTTCTAATAATTGCGCCAACAGATGTTGCCTTCTCACCAAGCTGCTTGCCTATTGTCCTGTAGCACATCCCAGCCTTGTGAAGGTTTACAATTTTATCCCTGATATCCTTACACAGCTCTCTGGTCTTGGCCATTGTGGAGAGGTTGGAGTCTGTTTGATTGAGTGTGTGGACAGGTGTCTTTTATACAGGTAACGAGTTCAAACAGGTGCAGTTAATACAGGTAATGAGTGGAGAACAGGAGGGCTTCTTAAAGAAAAACTAACAGGTCTGTGAGAGCCGGAATTCTTACTGGTTGGTAGGTGATCAAATACTTATGTCATGCAATAAAATATAAATTAACTACTTAAAAATCATACAATGTGATTTTCTGGATTTTTGTTTTAGATTCCGTCTCTCACAGTTGAAGTGTACCTATGATAAAAATTACAGACTACATGCTTTGTAAGTAGTAAAACCTGCAAAATCGGCAGTGTATCAAATACATGTTCTCCCCACTGTAGAGAGAGAGAGAGAGAGAGAGAGAGAGAGAGAGAGAGAGAGAGAGAGAGAGAGAGAGAGAGAGAGAGAGAGAGAGAGAGAGAGAGAGAGAGAGAGAGAGAGAGAGAGAGAGAGAGAGAGAGAGAGAGAGAGAGAGAGAGAGAGAGAGAGAGAGAGAGAGAGAGAGAGAGAGAGAGAGAGAGAGAGAGAGAGAGAGAGAGAGAGAGAGAGAGAGAGAGAGAGAGAGAGAGAGAGAGAGACTATTACATCTGTATTGATTGGCCTCCAGCCTTTCCATTTTCCATGAACTCCAGCTCGCAGCTCTGAGTGGGAGGGATTTGCTTGATCTTTTCATATTTCTTTAAACATGATGCTGTCGTTATGCCTCTCCAGGGAGAACACAAGCCATTTCCAGTAAATCAAGGGCTCTTTGTCTCTCTGTTTTCCACAGTTGTTATTTATAAGCCTCTCTAAACAGTTTCTCCACCATTCTCATAAGTGTTTTCAGTCCTTGTTCTACAATAATATTGTTGAACTGAAGATAGACCAATAAAGAACGTCTCAGACGTAACCATACACTTGGCCCATTCAATAGAAGTCATTGTGTCTGATCAGATCAAAACTATAATCAACACTGACAGTAATTCTATAGACAATAGATGGAAGTAATTAGCTTTCAGAATGCTCTTGGACTGGAGGGACATTTGGAGTGGACATGGCTGATCTGATGTAATATTTCAGAGAGTTGCTAATACTGCAGCAATGTGAATTATTATGTGTATTGTAATTAATCAACATTTTTGTAGGGGTTGATTACATTTTTCGTTAGGGAAAATCAAGTCTGACATTTCTAAGTGGAAACTTTAGAAGCCTTTTTAAAACTCAAACACACTACAAGTTTGCATTTCCTTCCTCTCAGAAACAAAAGAGTGATCAAATTAAGATCCTACATCTGTAAGACTTTCAGCCAATGACTTCCTCTGACAACAGAGCTGCTGGTGTATTATAGGAGCTGTGAGGACTGTAACCCATATATCCACCGGGGCAGGTGCCCTCTCCAAGGGGCCAGGTGGTGCCTAATTCCCTTCTTTGTCCCTCGTAATGAATTGTTAATTGGTTTGCATCACCCGTGGAGTGGAGAATAGCAGGAGGGGCTGGGTGCCGGTGTGATGGAGGTCACAGACTCTGACATGCCTCATAGAGCACACCAGCACCTGCGTTTCAACAGGCCAAATGTCACTTCACTACACACTGCAGCGTTGGGATTTAAGAGGCCAAATATCAGCTTGCAGTATTACCTCAGAACCTTGTTCACATAATTCAGCGACACAAACCCCATCAGAACGACATGTTGAGGATGTACTGGCATTGTGATTAACTTCTACAGATGGATCATTGTTGCTTTGTTTCTGTCTGTCTCATTTGCAGAATTAATTTATATGCTGGCTGTTTACTTCAAATGTCAAAACAGTGTAGAATGCATTTAAATGTAAATTGACTGTGTGTATGGGTCAATAAATGTCCATTCAGTACAGGTGTAGTATTGATGCCTGAGTGTCACCCTGACGGCTGTGTCCTGTCCTGTTCTCTTTAGGTGGTTGCTCTGAACAAGCGCAGTAAGGAGGCAGAGTCTGCATTCCTGGGAATCTACAAGCAGCTTATCGAAGCCCCAGGTGAGTCTCCCACCTGGAACAGAGCCACACATTACATCACATCACATCACAACACAGTCACAGGCACAGACAACACACAACATTACTCATGTAACAACCCTCCCATAGGGGATCACTCTCCCCAGCCAGATCAACTACACACCAAGCCCAAGTCAGCATCATTAGGTCAACCACAGAGTTTCTAAACCCAGAGGCGCAACATCGCAAGACATCCGGGAACGCTTGCGAAACAGACAAAGCAGACCAGGCCAGGGTTTGGGGTTTGAGAAGTCAATGAGAGAAGTGAAAAATTATTCCTTAGTTGTTCATTTTCTCAATATAAAGGCACAACCTAGATTCAAGCCAATGTCTTAAGTAGTTGAACATGTGACAAACTGACACGTTTTCATTTTCGTCAAAAACAACTTTCTATCGAAGGAGTGCCTTTGATTTGACGGCCTGCACATGCGCAGTTCTGCGCGAGACGACCGTTAGACCTAATGATTTATATACAGTGGCTTGCGAAAGTATTCACCCCCCTTGGCATTTTTACTATTTTGTTGCCTTACAACCTGGAATTTAAAATGATTTTTGGGGGGTTTGTATCCTTTGATTTACACAACATGCCTATCACTTTGAAGATGCAAAATATTTTTTATTGTGAAACAAACAACAAAACTTGAGCGTGCAGAACAGAGCGTTTTCCTTGATGGCCAAAAAGCTCAATTTTAGTCTCATCTGACCATATGTTTGGGGAGTCTCCCACATGCCTTTTGGCGAACACCAAACATGTTTGCTTATTTTTTTCTTTAAGCAATGGCTGTTTTCTGGCCACTCTTCCGTAAAGCCCAGCTCGGTGGAGTGTACGGCTTAATGTGGTCCTATGGACAGATACTCCAATCTCCGCTGTGGAGCTTTGCAGCTCCTTCAGGGTTATCTTTGGTCTCTTTGTTGCCTCTCTGATTAATGCCCTCCTTGCCTGGTCCGTGAGTTTTGGTGGGCGGCCCTCTCTTGGCAGGTTTGTTGTTGTGGCATATTCTTTCAATTTTTTAATAATGAATTTAATGGTGCTCTGTGGGATGTTCAAAGTTTCAGATATTTTTTTATAACCCAACACTGATCTGTACTTCTCCACAACTTTGTCCCTGACCTGTTTGGAGATCTCCTTGGTCTTCATGGTGCTGCTTGCTTGGTGGTGCCCCTTGCTTAGTGGTGTTGCAGACTCTGGGGCCTTTCAGAACAGGTGTATATATACTGAGATCATGTGACAGATCATGTGACACTTAGATTGCACACAGGTGGACTTTATTTAACTAATTATGTGACTTCTGAAGGTAATTGGTTGCACCAGATATTATATGCACACACCACTTTTCCATTATTAATTTTTTGAATTTTTTGAAACAAGTTATTTTTTCACATCACCAATTTTGACTATTTTGTGTATGTCCATTACATGAAATCCAAATAAAAACCCATTTAAATTACAGGTTGTAATGCAACAAAATAAGAAAAACGCCAAGGGGGATGAATACTTTTGCAAGGCACAGTACACTAGAAAACCAATAGGGGCTGCTGTGTTAAATCCGCCGCACCTCATTTACATTGATATTTTAGTCATTTAGCAGACGCTCTTATCCAGAGCGACTTACAGTTAGCACATACATTATTTTATCGAACCCACAACCCTGGCGTTGCAAACGCCATGCTCTACCAACTGAGCTACATCCCCTGCCGGCCATTTCCTCCCCTACCCTGGACGACGCTGGGCCAATTGTGCGCCGCCCCATGGGTCTCCCTCCATCTTGGCACACAATATTTTGGAAGCTATAGGAATGCATTTATTAATGTCTACATTAGTTTCTGCCACGTTTATTCTATTACAGACACCTTAACGCATACTTTTAAATTATATTATGTGAGCTAAACATGCAAATAAAAAATTTAACAAATTATGAATACATTTTCCCTAAAGTCTTTTTATTTTTTTATTACTAATGATACTGTCCCCACTACAACAATAAATACTTAAATTCATGTAATTTTGTCCTTGAAACATTTAATTGAAATACTGTAGAATTTCATTCATTCCTATGGAGGACTACTCCTACTGGGGAGTGCCAATATGGCCAACCGGTGGCTTCAAAGCCTATCAATGGCCAATACATAGCAAAACCATTCCAGGGTTTATATACATCATTAGTTAGACGCGATGATGTGTTTCTGTGCATGAGTTTAGTTAGCCAATGTCGCCATGATCAGGGATTTTTATTGAAGAAGCAGTTTCTGCCTATCTTCATACTGTACTGTCTATGGGCCAACGTTCTACATGAGACATGAGAAAATTAGGGCTGTCAAAGTTAACGCATTAATAACGCGTTACAGTTTGTATGTCGTAAAAAAAAATATTGTGTAAAATCGCATCTCCATTTCTGCACCGCATGTACCCATTTAAGTGCATGTGTGCACTGGGTCTCAGTAGCACTGTCTGTGCCTATTGTGGTGCACTGTGCGTGCAGCTTTGAGCAACAATTTTGAAGGAAAACTTACAGAAAGTTCAACCGTAAAAACATTCCCAGGCGTTTCTTTAGATACAGTGGGGAGAACAAGTATTTGATACACTGCCGATTTTGCAGGTTTTCCTACTTACAAAGCATGTAGAGGTCTGTAATTTTTATCATATGTACACTTCAACTGTGAGAGACGGAATCAAAAAAAAAAATCCAGAAAATCACATTGTATGATTTTTAAGTAATTAATTTGCATTTTATTGCATGACATAAGTATTTGATACATCAGAAAAGCAGAACTTAATATTTGGTACAGAAACCTTTGTTTGCAATTACAGAGATCATACGTTTCCTGTAGGTCTTGACCAGGTTTGCACACACTGCAGCAGGGATTTTGGTCCACTCCTCCATACAGACCTTCTCCAGATCCTTCAGGTTTCAGGGCTGTCGCTGGGCAATACGGACTTTCAGCTCCCTCCAAAGATTTTCTATTGGGTTCAGGTCTGGAGACTGGCTAGGCCACTCCAGGACCTTGAGATGCTTCTTACGGAGCCACTCCTTAGTTGCCCTGGCTGTGTGTTTTGGGTCGTTGTCATGCTGGAAGACCCAGCCACGACCTATCTTCAATGCTCTTACTGAGGGAAGGAGGTTGTTGGCCAAGATCTCGCGATACATGGCCCCATCCATCCTCCCCTCAATACGGTGTCCCCTTTGCAGAAAAGCATCCCCAAAGAATGTTGTTTCCACCTCGGTTGGGATGGTGTTCTTGGGGTTGTAGACCAAAAAGCTCTATTTTTGTCTCATCAGACAACATGACCTTCTCCCATTCCTCCTCTGGATCATCCAGATGGTCATTGGCAAACTTCAGACGGGCCTGGACATGCGCTGGCTTGAACAGGGGGACCTTGCGTGCGCTGCAGGATTTTAATCCATGACGGCGTAGTGTGTTACTAATGATTTTCTTTGAGACTGTGGTCCCAGCTCTCTTCAGGTCATTGACCAGGTCCTGCCGTGTAGTTCTGGGCTGATCCCTCACCTTCCTCATGATCATTGATGCCCCACGAGGTGAGATCTTGCATGGAGCCCCAGACCGAGGGTGATTGACCGTCATCTTGAACTTCTTCCATTTTCTAATAATTGTGCCAACAGTTGTTGCCTTCTCACCAAGCTGCTTGCCTATTGTCCTGTAGCCCATCCCAGCCTTGTGCAGGTCTACAATTTTATCCCTGATGTCCTTACACAGCTCTCTGGTCTTGGCCATTGTGGAGAGGTTGGAGTCTGTTTGATTGAGTGTGTGGACTGGTGTCTTTTATACAGGTAACGAGTTCAAACAGGTGCAGTTAATACAGGTAATGAGTGGAGAACAGGAGGGCTTCTTAAAGAAAAACTAACAGGTCTGTGAGAGCCGGAATTCTTACTGGTTGGTAGGTGATCAAATACGTATGTCATGCAATAAAATGCAAATGAATTACTTAAAAATCATACAATGTGATTTTCTGGATTTTTGTTTTAGATTCTGTCTCTCACAGTTGAAGTGTACATATGATAAAAATTACAGACCTCTACATGCTTTGTAAGTAGGAAAACCTGCAAAATCGGCAGTGTATCAAATACTTGTTCTCCCCACTGTAATAGCAAATTTGTACAGAAGTAGCTAGCTAGTTTCTGCTAGCGTTAGCTAGCTAGCCAACCAAAAGAATCATTACGCAAAGCCAACACTTCCTGTCCTTTCAAAGTAGGAGTTCACCCTTCTAACTATTCTATGAATCTATTAAAGTAGCGGTGTATGGGTAAAATCACTGGGGAAGCCAAGCCAGGAAAGAAATGCTATATTACAACCTATCAAATCAAATCACATTTTATTTGCCACATGCACCGAACACAACAGGTGTAGACATTACCGTGAAATGCTTACTTACAGCCCTTAACCAACAATGCATTTTTTTCTTAATAAAAAAGTAAAATAAAACAACAACAAAAAAGTATTGAGAAAAAAAGAGCAGAAGTAAAATAAAATAACAGTAGGGAGGGTATATACAGGGGGGTACCGGTGCAGAGTCAATGTGCGGGGGCACCGGCTAGTTGAGGTAATATATACATGTGGGTAGAGTTAAAGCGACTATGCATAAATAATTAACAGAGTAGCAGCAGCGTAAAAAGATGGGGTGGGGGTGCAAATAGTCCGGGTAGCCATGATTAGCTGTTCAGGAGTCTTATGGCTTGGGGGTAGAAGCTGTTGAGAAGCCTTTTGGAACTAGACTTGGCGCTCCGGTACCGCTTGCCGTGCGGTAGCAGAGAGAACAGTCTATGACTAGGGTGGCTGGATTCTTTGACAATTTTGAGGGCCTTCCTCTGACACCGCGTGGTATAGAGGTCCTGGATGACAGGAAGCTTGGCCCCAGTGATGTACTGGGCCGTACGCACTACCCTCTGTAGTGCCTTGCGGTCGGAGGCCGAGCTGTTGCCATACCAGACAGCGATACAACCAGTCAGGATGCTCTCGATGGTGCAGCTGTAGAACTTTTTGAGGATCTGAGGACCCATGCCAAATCTTTTCAGTCTCCTGAGGGGGAATAGGCTTTGTCGTGCCCTCTTTACGACTGTCTTGGTGTGTTTGGACCATGATAGTTCGTTGGTGATGTGGACACCAAGGAACTTGAAGCCCTCAACCTGTTCCACTACAGCCCCGTCGATGAGAATGGGGGCATGCTCAGTCCTCTTTTTTTTCCTGTAGTCCACAATCATCTCCTTTGTCTTGGTCACGGTGAGGGAGAGGTTGTTATCCTGGCACCACACGGCCAGGTCTCTGACCTCCCCCCTATAGGCTTTCTCATCGTTGTCGGTGATCAGGCCTACCACTGTTGTGTCGTCGGAAAACTTAATGATGGTGTTGGAGTCGTGCCTGGCCATGCAGTCATGGGTGAACAGGGAGTACAGGAGGGGACTGAGCACGCACCCCTGAGGGGCCCCCGTGTTGAGGATCAGCGTGGCAGATGTGTTGTTACCTACACTTACCACCTGTGGGCAGCCTGTCAGGAAGTCCAGGATCCAGTTGCAGAGGGAGTTGTTTAGTCCCAGGATCCTTAGCTTAGTGATGAGCTTTGAGGGCACTATGGTGTTGAACGCTGAGCTGTAGTCGATGAATAGTATTCTCACGTAGGTGTTCCTCTTATCCAGGTGGGAAAGGGCAGTGTGGAGTGCAATAGAGATTGCATCATCTGTGGATCTGTTGGGGCGGTATGCAAATTTGAGTGGGTCTAGGGTTTCTGGGATAATGGTGTTGATGTGAGCCATGACCAGCCTTTCAAAGCACTTCATGGCTACAGACGTCAGTGCTATGGGTCGGTAGTCATTTAGGCAGGTTATTTTAGTGTCCTTGGGCACGGGGATTATAGTGGTCTGCTTGAAACATGTTGGTATTACAGACTCAGTCAGGGACATGTGAAAATGTTGGTGAAGACACTTGCCAGTTGGTCAGCACATACTAGGAGTACACGTCCTGGTAATTCGTCTGGCCCTGCGGCCTTGTGAATGTTGACCTGCTTAAAAGTCTTACTCACATCGGCTACGGAGAGCGTCTGGTAGGCTTGTGTCACTGGGCAGCTCGTGGCTGTGCTTCCCTTTGTAGTCTGAAATAGTTTTCAAGCCCTGCCAAATCCGACGAGCATCAGAGCCGGCGTAGTACGATTCAATCTTAATCCTGTATTGACTCTTTGCCTGTTTGATGGTTCGTCTGAGGGCATAGCGGGATTTCTTATAAGCGTCCGGGTTAGAGTCCTGCTCCTTGAAAGCGGCAGCTCTACCCTTTAGCTCAGTGCGGATGTTGCCTGTAATCCATGGCTTCTGGTTGGGGTATGTACGTATGGTCACTGTGGGGACAACGTCATCGATGCACTTATTGATGAAGCCAGTGACTGATGTGGTGTACTCCTCAATGCTATCTGAAGAATCCCGGAACATGTTCCAGTCTGTGCTAGCAAAACAGTCCTGTAGCTTATGTGTTGTGATAATTGCTTTGTTTGCTCTATAACCTGTTAGTTCATATGCCTTGACACCGTGATATATAAGCCTAAGGCCGAGACAATAAGAAGACACAGTGGCAGAATAAATTCAAACACACCTTTGTTTCATCACAAAACCGGAGAGCAACATACTGCATATACCAAAACAAAACATACTGCATGTACCAAACAGTTAAATGACCTACAGCATGGTCAAGCAAGTTAACATTTCCAACATTTTCGGACTACTAAACAACTATTGATTTAGAACTACAGAAAGTTACCGCAAGTCGCAAAGAAAACAGGCTCTGCCTCCACTATTCCAGCACTCCAACTTCAACATTTCAACATCATCTAATCACCTATGCTTAGTCTAATACAGTGACAACTAAAATATATTTTAAACTATTTAGTCCAATCAACATAAGCTACAGTGAGGGAATTAAGTATTTGATCCCCTGCTGATTTTGTACGTTTGCCCACTGACAAAGACATGATCAGTCTATAATTTTAATGGTAGGTTTATTTGAACAGTGAGACAGAATAACAACAACAAAATCCAGAAAAACGCATGTCAAAAATGTTATAAATTGATTTGCATTTTAATGAGGGAAATAAGTATTTGACCCCCTCTCAATCAGAAAGATTTCTGGCTCCCAGGTGTCTTTTATACAGGTAACGAACTGAGATTAGGAGCACACTCTTAAAGGGAGTGCTCCTAATCTCAGCTTGTTACCTGTATAAAAGACACCTGTCCACAGAAGCAATCAATCAATCAGATTCCAAACTCTCAACCGTGGTCAAGACCAAAGAGCTCTCCAAGGATGTCAGGGACAAGATTGTAGACCTACACAAGGCTGGAATGGGCTACAAGACCATCACCAAGCAGCTTGGTGAGAAGGTGACAACAGTTGGTGCGATTATTCGCAAATGGAAGAAACACAAAAGAACTGTCAATCTCCCTCGGCCCGGGGCTCCATGCAAGATCTCACCTCGTGGTGTTGCAATGATCATGAGAACGGTGAGGAATCAGCCCAGAACTACACGGGAGGATCTTGTCAATGATCTCAAGGCAGCTGGGACCATAGTCACCAAGAAAACAATTGGTAACACACTACGCCGTGAAGGACTGAAATCCTGCAGCGCCCGCAAGGTCCCCCTGCTCAAGAAAGCCCATATACAGGCCCGTCTGAAGTGTGCCAATGAACATCTAAATGATTCAAAGGAGAACTGGGTGAAAGTGTTGTGGTCAGATGAGACCAAAATTGAGATCTTTGGCATCAACTCAACTCGCCGTGTTTGGTGGAGGAGGAATGCTGCCTATGACCCCAAGAACACCATCCCCACCGTCAAACATGGAGGTGGAAACATTATGCTTTAGGGGTGTTTTTCTGCTAAGGGGACAGGACAACTTCACCGCATCAAAGGGACGATGGACGGGGCCATGTACCATGCACGCTGACTTTGGTCGCCAGTTGTACAGAGTTTCCTCCGACACATTGGTGCGGCTGGCTTCCGGGTTAAGCGAGCAGTGTGTCAAGAAGCAGTGCAGCTTGGCAGGGTCGTGTTTCGGAGGATGCATGGCTCTCGACCTTCGCCTCTCCCGAGTCCGTACCGGAGTTGCAGCGATAGGACAAGACTGTAACTACATTTTACAATTTAGTCATTTAGCAGACGCTCTTATCCAGAGCGACTTACAGTTACCAATTGGATATCACGAAATTGGGGAGAAAAAGGGGTAAAAAATTAAAATAAAACTTCCATCCTCTCAGGCCAGGGGCAGAATGTATGAATTTATGGTTAGATCAGAATCAATGTTATAATCATTGGCCAGTAAGTCCAAATCCCTATCTCCATCCATGGCTAATTTAGGAAAGGGACGATTTTAGCTAGCTAGCAGCTGGCCTTCTTCCATATGTTTGGGGAGTCTCCCAAATGCCTTTAAACACCAAACGTAGTTTTTTCTTTAAGCAATGGCTTTTTTTCTGGCCACTCTTCCGTAAATCCCAGTTCTGTGGAGTGTACGGCTTAAAGTAGTCCTATGGACAGATACTCCAATCGCTGTGGAGCTTTGCAGCTCCTGCAGGGTTATCTTTGGTCTCTTTGTTGCCTCTCTGATTAATGCCCTCCTTGCCTGGTCCGTGAGTTTTGGTGGGCGGCCCTCTCTTGGCAGGTTTGTTGTGGTGCCATATTCTTTCAATTTTTCAATAATGTTTTTAATGGTGCTCCGTGGGATGTTCCAAGTTTCTGATATGATCTGTACTTCTCCACAACTTTGTCCCTGACCTGTTTGGAGAGCTCCTTGGTCTTCATGGTGCCTTGCTTGCTTGGTGGTTTCCCTTGCTTAGTGGTGTTGCAGACTCTGGGGCCTTTCAGAACAGGTGTATATATACTGAGATCATGTGACACTTAGATTGCACACAGGTGGACTTTATTTAACTAATTATGTGACTTCTGAAGGTAATTGGTTGCACCAGATCTTATTTAGGGGCTTCATAGCAAAGGGGGTGAATACATATGCATGCACCACTTTTCCGTAATTTATTTTTTAGAATGATTTGAAACAAATTATTTTTTTCATTTCACTTCACCAATTTGGACTATTTTGTGTATGTCCATTACATGAAATTCTAATAAAAATCCATTTAAATTACAGGTTGTAATGCAACAAAATAGGAAAAACGCCAAGGGGGATTAATACTTTTGCAAGGCACTGTAAATATATAATTTCACTGTTTACAGCAGCTCTCCAGCTACCCAGAACTGTCTGATCAGCCTGATAGTGTGCCGTGGGTGTGTCCAGCTTACACCTGTGCTAATCTGTGTGTGTATAGTAATGGAATGAAACATCCAACCCATACCTAAAGTGTCGTGCTGTAGGTCCACCACACACCCAAAGCGTTATGGGCTCCTGTCCAGAAACAACCCCTAGCTCCTACCCCTAGACACTTGTGTAGATCTGAGAGGATTGGACAGGTGTAAGCAATACCGCCAACATTTCACAAAGCCTATCAGAGGGTTAGATAGATAGAGCTCTCACCATGTCACCATCCATCAATCCTTCTCAGGTCTCCACAAGTGTCTAGACTCTGGGCAATAATAATAATAATAATTTATTACATTTGTAAAGCGCTTTTCATTATACATGAATTAACTCAAAGTTCATAATAGAAGGAAAAAAGCCCCAACAGTCTGAACAGTCCTGTCAGGAAGGGAGTTCCAAAGGTGTGGTGCGTGGCAGGAAAAGGCACGGTCCCCCATTGTTCAGAGCCGGGTCCTGGGTGCATGAAGCAGTTTGTCATGGCTTGACCGTAGGGTGCGTGGAGGTTCATAGGGGGAGAGTAGATCTGGCAGGTAGGCAGGTCCAATGCCATTTAGGGCTTTGTAGACCAGGAGGAGAATTTTTAAGTAAATTATTTGAGGAACAGGTAGCCAATGGAGGTCAGCAAGGATGTGGATGATGTGGGCAGACTTTTTTGTTTGTGTCAGAATCCTTGAAGCATTGTTTTGAATGAGCTGTAATTTATTAATTGAGTTTGTAGGCAGGCCCCCAAGTACTGCATTCCCATAATCAATTCTGGAGAAACGAATGCATGGATAAGGTTTTCTGCATCAGAAATTGTGAGAGAGGGTCTTAGGCAGGAGATGTTCTTCAGGTGTAATAATAATGTTATACAGACGTGACTAATGTGAGCATTGAAGGAGTGCTGAGTCGAATTTCACACCCAAGTTGGTGATGACTGAGGAGAGAGGGGCATGATGGTAGGGCGGATGATGCAGGAGTTGGTGATCTGCTGAGGGGTGCCTATCAGCATTGCCTATGTCTTTCTGCTGTTGAGTTGTAGGAAGTTGTTCTGCATCCAAGACTTAACCTCTTCCAGACAATTGGACAAGGTTGACAGAGAAGATGTTGAAGGGCTAGGGGTTGTTTCTGGACAGGCCATGGGTATTATGGGAGCTCAGTCAGTCAGTCAGTCTGGCACTGTCTAAAAATGATAATAGCTGTCAAATACTTGCTTCCTTTGTCCTTGGGAGAATCTCAATAGCATTTCCTTGATTCGTTGCGTTCTCTCTCCTCGTCTCCTGCTCAAAACCCATTGGATGAGAAGGTCAGAGGTCCCTCCCCTCTCACCTTCTTATCCAATGGGTTTTTTGAAGGAGGCTAGGAGAGAGAGAGGATGTGAGGAATCAAGGAAATACAATTGAGATTCTCCCCTTGTTTCCTCCATTCCTCACCTCCCTCTCAAAGCACATTGGGGGAGAGGACTGAAGGTTCCTCCTCTCGGGCTCCAATGCACTTTCAAGGAGAGGCAAGGAGTGGAGGAAACAAGGACAGAGGAAGCAAGAATTTGATGGCTAGTTTTCAGACACAGACTCTCTCTCACACACACACACACACACACAATGCTCGAAGAGCTTACTGATTGTAATGATTTCATTATTGGTTATTATTATTATTGTCAAGGTCTCCATTTTTCATTGAAGTCTCCTGCTTAATATTACACCACACACTTTTGCTTTGTTCGTCTGCCGATCGTTCAGCGCGCTGTGTTTTAGGGACCACCTGGCTTCATTTTTACTCGACTCTACATGCGGTTCGCAAATGACGTTCAGAGGTGCTAGGTACTCTCGACCAGCAACCACTACTGCTGTGTCTGAACCCTAACAGTACTTGAGTGAGTGTGAGTGTGTGTGTGTGTGTGTGTGTGTGCACAGGTGTTAAACTTCAGGAACATTGATAAGAGTGAGTAGGCCTACTTAAACATTGGGAGCATTAACAGCTGTGTGTTACAGTAACTTTTTGTGTTATTTATGGATAAAATGCCTTTAAAAACATTCTGATACAGATTATTTAGTGTTTCTTTCCCTTACAATCAAAACATGCTATGCCTATAATTTAATGCACTGCTTTTTAAATGGTAAATGGTTTATTTAGGGCCAAATTTGAGCAAATTCTAAAATTGTGATTAAACGCGATTAACTAATGCCATTAACTTGATTCAATATTTTAATTGTTTGACAGCCCTAGTTAAAATACAAAGTGAAAGTTTTCTTGCCATAGATATCCTAGATATATAAACATCCTGTAACATCATAAGACAGCCTGTAGCTTTTATCTATGTTTTAGAGCCTGTGCTCTCTGTGGTTTCCAAGACTCTGTGTTGGGCCACTTCAAAACCTGAGTGTTGGTCCTTGAGAGTTGCATTGCTGAGGAGAGCCGATCCTTGTGGGGATAGGCTGTTGATTGCAGAGGGCCAATTAAAAGCCAACTGTAGCTTGTCTTAGTGTGGAGCTCAGGCCTGATGTGGCCAGCAGGGGAAGTGAGGGAGAGGAGGAGGGGGAGAGAGACTGTGATTATTCTGTTGTTGTTTGGTGCCAGGGCAAACTATACAGTATTGCTCTTTGTTGCAGGAGACGAGAGGAAAACGCAGTCCAATCTCCAGCTAGATCAGAGGAACACTCGTGGCAAGAGTAGAGAATGCTGTTTACAGATTCAATGAATACAAGATAAAAGTGGGTGTCAGAGAAATAGCGACTTACTTTTAAAGGTCTCCATTTTTCATTGAAGTCTCCTGCTTGATATTGCACCACACACTTTGAATTGAGTTATTTTCTTGATAAGAAATGGCTGTCTTTGAAGATGTATTCAGTTTGATTTCCTGACCTATACTTGCACGTATCAAGGGCTTAATGGAGGACCCGGGAGGGTTTTAGGGGCTACATTTTGTCATAAACACATTTTCTATCAAGCGCAGACTGAACCAACAGTGGTAATGTAAGGGAACGAGGACATAATCTCTTTAACAACACAGGCATTGACAAGAAAGAGTACTCATAAACCATGTGGCGGTTAAACTGTATCGGAACCCTTGTAGCTAGGATTAGGCTTGAAGATTTAAAAAATGCAACATTTACTTTTACTCTCACACACAAGCGTGCACACACACACACACACACACACACACACACACACACACATGCATGCATATTCACTTTCTAATCAGTTCCTATTTTCTGTTCATTTGACCAATGTGATGTAATTTGTAAACATATAAGACATTGAAGTGGACATCCATTCCCACCAATCAGTTCTCTTTGATTGCCCGGGTTGGGGGTTGAGCCTTGTCATCGTAGCACAAAGCTAAATGAGTGGGCTTCTCTGGTTACATCAGGTGGCCTTGGATTAGCAAATCCAGACACTCATCTCCATCTGATTTTACCTGGACCTGCGCTAGCATTAGCATCTGGGTGACTTTCCCTCACTGTAGTCTCTAGTCTTAGCTGTCATACTGTGTGTCACTGCAGGTGTGTGTATGGATGATTTCTCCTGGGCTTACTACACAGAAGGAGTTATTATTGGAGTTATTATTTTATTGCATTGCAGTAAAAGCAAAAACTCTAATCCCTTAATGCCATACCAATAATTGTCGTTAACTGCTAATTGCTAAAAGTCTCCAAATCTGTTAATTATTATCCTTCAGATATTTTTATCTTTTTTTCCTTCTATCTGATTCCAAACAGGAGTCACAACAAAGAGTTGGGTATTTGTGTATCGGCCCCCTCACAGAATATGCCATCTGTGACTGTGAGGTGGGCCTGCGGTATCCAACGCCTGTTTATCATTGTGCATCTCACTGGCCTGTCCAAGGTCACCCCCTCTTCCCAGAATGGATTGCTCCAGGTACATCAGAGGATAGTCAGTTGGCTGTGGTCCCCCACTTTATCCCCCTCCTCCCCTATAAACACAACACTGTGCTGCTTTCCCACCAGTCTCCAAACAAACGCTCCAGCTCATCTATTTTTTATCTTCTGACAGACGCAATTATTCTTTACACGCCGTGCTCGTTAATCTTAATGCCGTTATTACTATTCATTGCCAGGCATTTTTTTCTTCTGCCTCTTATTTCAATTGAGGATCCTTCCATGCTGGTCGGTCTGCTGACACTCACAGGCCATTGGTCCAATCAGAGCGGCCGACAGCAGAGTTAATGAATGCAAGAGGAGAGCCGGGGAGGGGACAAGGGCAGTAACTCAATATGTGACCTGTTGTATCCAGTTAGCAGTGACATTTGGTGTCAGGTATCAGTTATCCACAATAACCAATCAGTTATTGGAATGGGTGCCGATGATGTGTCAGTTGAATAATGTTAGAAACACATGACACATGTTATGATGCTGTTTTCAATTTCACAATTCATATGAATGTTATAGACAGAGGAAATGCTATACACTGTGTGTGTCACCAATCTCTCTCTCTACTTCCTCTCTCTCTCCCATGCACACACACACACACACACACATACACATACACATACACATACACTTACACACACATACACACACATACTCATGGGCAGACATACTCACGGGCAGACATACAGACACTAACATACACATCACTGCTCTTTCGGCTGATGTCAACAGAAATCCTCTATACTAATGGCTCATTCTTCATATTTTGTTATGATTTGGCTTTTGTTTTTACTGTAAAGTCAGCAAGAGTATAAATTCCCAGCTGCTAAACAAGATAGCTATCATTATAGTTGTAATGTGTCTGGACTCAGCTTCACTAGTGTATTTTTGACATTTATTGTGTGTTTACATATATTTTAGAGGCTATTTCTACAGGAAATTTGTTGAAAACCCATATGAACTATATTTATGATAATATAACAATATTTTAGGTTGACAATAATTCTATTACACAATTTCTGATATAGAGCATCACATGCCTTTGTTTTAGAGGATTATGCCTCTAAAAACAGTGACAGTTTCCATGACTGCATTGGCTCTCTAGAGCTACACCTCTCTCCTCATCTCTCCTGATCTCTCCTCATCTCTCTTGGTCTCTCCTCATCTCTCCTGGTCTTTCCTCATCTCTCTTGGTCTCTCCTCATCTCTCCTGGTCTTTCCTCATCTCTCCTGGTCTCTCCTCATCTCTCTCTCACTCTCCTGGTCTCTCCTCATCTCTCCTGGTCTCTGCTCATCTCTCCTGGTCTCTGCTCATCTCTCCTGGTCTCTCCTCATCTCTCTTGGTCTCTCCTTATCTCTCATGGTCTCTCCTCATCTCTCCTGATCTTTCCTCATCTCTCTTGGTCTCCTCATCTCTCCTGATCTCCCCTCATCTCTCCTGGTCTCTCCTCATCTCTCCTGGTCTCTCCTCATCTCTCTTGGTCTCTCCTTATCTCTCATGGTCTCTCCTCATCTCTCCTGATCTTTCCTCATCTCTCTTGGTCTCCTGATCTCCCCTCATCTCTCCTGGTCTCTCCTCATCTCTCCTGGTCTCTCCTCATCTCTCCTGGTCTCTCCTCATCTCTCCTGATCTCTCCTGGTCTCTCCTGGTCTCTCCTCATCTCTCCTGGTCTCTCCTCATCTCTCCTGGTCTCTCCCTCATCTCTACTCATCTCTCTTGGTCTCTCCTCATCTCTCCTGGTCTCTCCTCATCTCTCCTGGTCTCTCCTCATCTCTCCCTCATCTCTCCTCATCTCTCCCTCATCTCTCCTCATCTCTATCCCTCACTCTCCCCCCTGTGTGAGTGTCTATGACTCTGAGGCGGCGTTTGAACCTTGCTGTTTGTAGCTGTCGCTGTGAGAGGAGGAGCTTGGCCCTGTCGCCAGGAGCGTAGCCCTGAGACTGGCGCTCCAGGTGTTTGCTCTGCCTCCTCCCCTCTCTTTACTCACACTCCTCCCTCAGGATCACCCATCCCTCTCTCTCTCTCGCTCTCGCTCCATCTCTCCTGAATAACACAGTACCCTTCATCTGATCAGGGAGCTCACTTACTTTGTGTGAAGGTGCTGATCTGAATGCACTCGTGTGTGTGTGTGTGTGTGTGTGTGTGTGTGTGTTGAATGTTTGTTGGGCCCTAGGCAGCGCAGAGATCTGCATCAGCTGAAACATTGGGGCAACAGTGCAAGCTAGTGGTGACAAAATACTACTGCACGGTACAGGTTCAAGGACCAGGTACACAAATTCCATCATGGCATTGTGACTTCATTGCATAATGAACATTCTTGTATTGAAGACTCCTTGGCCTGCGAGATTGTAAGTGTAGTACATATTGAAGTCCGTTACTTATTTCCTTTGGCTCCATGGTTGTAAGAATAGAGTGTTATTGACCGCTGTGAGTTGACCCTATTCTATTAAAATAATATTACTTTCCCCTTGTATCTCTCTATATATATATACATTGGCAGACACCTGAGAGAGAGAGGCTTATGGAGGCCTGTAAGGTATTGAGGGGATTTTTATAATAACTGTGCTGCTGAGTACATTCCATCAGAAGATGAGGGAACTCGGAGAGCTATGTGTGTGTGCTGTGTTTGTGGCGGTATCGAAAATGAAAGCTCCTTTGGGCAGGACGAGATTATGCACAAGTGATTAATAAGAGCAGTAATAAACAAAGGCCCAGGAGATGTTTGAGGTGCTTAATAATGCATTATGTTCATAAAAGAGCTGGGCCTCTCCAATGGATCCCCGTAGAGCAGGAGACCCCAGAGGGACCGGCAGAGTGTGTGCTCAGAACAGAGAGGAAGTGTGGGTGGGCATGTGAGTGTGTGTTCGGCGAGAGACATATACACTGCATGACCAAAGGTATGTGGACACCTGCTCGTCGAACATCTCATTCCAAAATCATTGGCATTAATATGGAGTTGGTCCCCCCTTTGCTGCTATAACAGCCTCCACTCTTCTGGGACGGCTTTCCACTAGATGTTGGAACGTTGCTGCGGGGACTTGCTTCCATTCAGCCACAAGAGCATTAGTGAGGTCGAGCACTGATGTTGGGCGATGAGGCCTGGCTCGCAGTCGGTGTTCCAATTCATCCCAAAGGTGTTCGATGGGGTTTCTGTATGGACCTCGCTTTGTGCACGGGGGCATTATCATACTGAAACAGGAAAGGGCCTTCCCAAAACTTTTGCCACAAAGTTGGAAGCACATAATCATCTAGAATGTCA
The DNA here is from genome assembly GCF_964263955.1 of Coregonus lavaretus. Classification (NCBI taxonomy): domain Eukaryota; kingdom Metazoa; phylum Chordata; class Actinopteri; order Salmoniformes; family Salmonidae; genus Coregonus; species Coregonus lavaretus. Next base: position 28,093 of record NW_028162794.1, read on the forward strand.
TTGTATGCTGTATCATTAAGATGTCCCTTCACTGGAACTAAGGGGCCTAGCCAGAACCATGAAAAACAGCCCCAGACCATTATTCCTCCTCCACCAAACTTTACAGTTGGCACTATGCATTCGGGCAGGTAGCGTTCAATGGCGGTGAGCTTTACACCACTCCAGCCAACGCTTGGCATTGTGCATGGTGATCTTAGGCTTGTGTGCAACTGCTTGGCCATGGAAACCCATTTCATGAAGCTCCCAACGAACAGTTCTTGTGCTGGCGTTGCTTCTAGAGGTAGTTTGGAACTCGGTAGTAAGTGTTGCAATCGCGGACAGACGATTTTTACGCGCTACATGCTTCAGCACTCGGCGGTCCTGTTCTGTGAGCTTGTGTGGCCAACCACTATGTGGCTGAGCTGTTGTTGCTCCTAGACGTTTCCACTTCACAATAACAGCACTTACAGTTGACCCGGGCAGCTCTAGCAGGGCAGAAATTTGACGAACTGACTTGTTGGAAAGGTGGCATCCTATGATGGTGCTACGTTGAAAGTCACTGAGGTCTTCAGTAAGGCCATTCTACTGCCGATGTTTGTCTATGGAGATTGCATGGCTGTGTGCTCGATTTTATATGACTGTCTGCAACGGGTGTGGCTGAAATAGTCTAATCCACTATTTTGAAGGGGTGTCCACATACTTTTGTATGTATAGTGTGTGTATATAATGGTACGACTGACACTCAAGCTCTGAAGTCTACATGACTTCAGTTTTTGTGTTTTTTCATAATTTTTTGTGATTGTTCACTTAACAGTTATTTTGTTATTGCTTATTGGTTTTGTAATGAAAAAAGAAAATATGAATGCTAACTCTACCAATTAAAGTGGTACGGTTAGTTTTTTGTTTATGTATATTTCTAAGAGCGTCTTTTGACATTGTTGTAGAGACGCTGGTTATTGATGTAATGCCATCTATGTCCTTCAGTCTGCCAGACAAAGGCATGTGTGGAACACATACAGCAGAGCATGTTAAAGAGTGTCTCTTTCAGCTTGTCTGTCAGTGAAAGACTATTCTTTCACCATTACTTTCTCTCTCGCTCTCTTTCTGTTTCTTTATCTTTCACTCCTTCACTCTCTCTTGTTCTGTTCTCTGAATATCAAGTGCGTATTACTGAAAAGACAGCACAGAAACCTATTGTTTTTACTGTAGATTTTTGTATTTTTATATAGGTTGTCAAAGTTAATATTTTGTTAAATGGTTTTATTGTAGCTACAAAAATCAATATAATCTATGTTGAAACAAGGATAGATATTAAATAATTGTACCTTGTGAGTGGAAGGTTTGCAGTTGTTAAAAGAATAGATTACTTTGTAAAGACTATTAGACTTTAGTCAATAAAAGTGTCCCCACACGGCTGCTTTGGATGCAGACTCCCATACTCTATAAGTATAATTTTTTGTTACTTTTGATTTAATTAAGAAAAGCTAACCTTTTTCAAAGGTAGCCATTTTGATGGTGCACTTTGTCTTTGAAGGTTGAACAAAGGACTAACAGATCAGTCAACCTAGTTTCGGTCCATGACAATACACTCTTCATTTACAGTGTTACAGTTTTTTGCAACAGCAGGAAATAATGTTTTTGGACCTTGAAGACCACTCATAGAGAAAAAACAAAACAAAAAACAAGACTGTTTTGAATGAAAATAAAAAAACCTTGAAGCACAGCCTTATAAATTAATTTGTTCGTGTTGTATGATGGGAACACAGCTGGCCTCATTAACACGCGCACAACAAATAATTATAGTTTTTTTTCCTCTCTCCAGCCAGCCAATGCTTGGCTAATGGGCTTGCTGGGTTAATTATGTCAGAGCGTAATTACACAGGGCCCAGGGAGACGTAGTGGTGCACCACGCTGAGCCCACACCGCCTAATGATGGTGTATTGCTGACAGGGCCAAGATGGACCGCCCCAACACACCTGCTTGTCTTGGCTCACGCCACCCTCGTCCACTCCCACTCACCACCACCGCCCACCCATACACACGTTTGGGACCTGTCTGTCCCATTGTCCCACCAGACACAGTCTCTATGTGGACAGAAACACAGTGGACCCTGGCCTAGTCTGGTCTACACTACTGTTCAAAAGTTTGGGGTCACTTAGAAATGTCCTTCTTTTCGAAAGAAAAGCTATTTTCTTGTCCATTAAAATAACATCAAATTGATCAGAAATACAGTGTAGACATTGTTAATGTTGTAAATGGCTATTGTAGCTGGAAACTGCTGATTTTTAATGGAACACATACATAGGCGTACAGAGGCCCATTATCAGCAACCATCAGTTCTGTGTTCCAATGGCACATTGTGTTTGCTAATCCAAGTTTATCATTTTAAAAGGCTAATTGATCATTAGAAAACCCTTTTGCAATTATGTTAGCACAGCTGAAAACTGTCGTACTGATTAAAGAAACAATAAAACTGGCCTTCTTGAGACTAGTTGAGTATCTGGAGCATTAGCAATTGTGGGTTCGATTACAGAATCAAAATGGCCAGAAACAAATAACTTTCTTCTGAAACTCGTCAGTCTATTCTTGTTCTGAGAAATGAAGGCTATTCCACGCGAGAAATTGCCAAGAAACTGAAGATCTCGTACAACGCTGTGTACTACTCCCTTCACAGAACAGCGCAAACTGGCTCTAACCAGAATAGAAAGAGGAGTGGGAGGCCCCGGTGCACAACTGAGCAAGAGGACAAATACATTAGAGTGTCTAGTTTGAGAAACAGACGCCTCACAGGTCCTCAACTGGCAGCTTCATTAAATAGTACCCGCAAAACACCTGTCTCAACGTCAACAGTGAAGAGGCGACTCCGGGATGCTGACCTTCTAGGCAGAGTTGCAAAGAAAAAGCCATATCTCAGACTGGCCAATAAAAATAAAAGATTAAGATGGGCAAAAGAACACAGACACTGGACAGAGGAAGATTGGAAAAAAGTGTTATGGACAGACGAATCGAAGTTTGAGGTGTTCAGATCACAAAGAAGAACATTTGTGAGACGCAGACCAAATGAAAAGATGCTGGAGGAGTGCTTGATGCCATCTGTCAAGCATGGTGGAGGCAATGTGATTGTCTGGGGGTGCTTTGGTGGTGGTAAAGTGGAAGATTTGTACAGGGTAAAAGGGATCTTGATGAAGGAAGGCTATCACTCCATTTTGCAACGCCATGCCATACCCTGTGGACGGTGCTTGATTGGAGCCAATTTCCTCCTACAACAGGACAATGACCCAAAGCACAGCTCCAAACTATGCAATAACTATTTAGGGAAGAAGCAGTCAGCTGGTATTCTGTCTATAATGGAGTGGCCAGCACAGTCACCGGATCTCAACCCTATTGAGCTGTTGTGGGAGCAGCTTGACCGTATGGTACGTAAGAAGTGCCCATCATGCCAATCCAACTTGTGGGAGGTGCTTTAGGAAGCATGGGGTGAAATCTCTTTAGATTACCTCAACAAATTGACAACTAGAATGCCAAAGGTCTGCAAGGCTGTAATTGCTGCAAATGGAGGATTCTTTGACGAAAGCAAAGTTTGAAGGACACAATTATTATTTATATTAAAAATAATTATTTCAAACCTTATCAATGACTACATTTCCTATGCATTTTGCTATATTTCCTATTCAAAGTCATTTCATGTATGTTTTCATGGAAAACAAGGACATTTCTAAGTGACCCCAAACTTTTGAACGGTAGTGTATATCCAACTCCATAGGAGTTAGCTATCCAGCACAAACAGATCTGTGGTTGACCAGGCTAGCCCTGGCCTGTTTACCCTGGGCTGTCAAAGAGCTGCCCCCTGCTGTGGGATGAGCAGTAGCAGAGTAATACCAGACCAGCGGCTGCTAGGAACCAGCCATGGAAGCTCATTATCTCATCTGTAACACTGATGCAAACTCAGCTTACAGTGTAAACAATGTAGATCATGAGACCACACACACATAGATTTCTATGATAGCTTACACAATAACACCAAACCAGGTAGAACTTTTTAAAGAACTGTGTTTAAGTTCAAATGATTCCAGGATCCTGAATGCCAACTTTGCTGGTATACTGTGAGGACAGCAGGTGTGTGTGTGTCCGGAATGACCTCTGAACCTCCTCCTCCTCATAACATTCTGTTCATCCCCACCATCTCAGAGTCACTGTGATTCATGTGGTAATGAATCATACTTCACTGGAGAACATGATGTATTAATGTGCTATGATTTATGACCCTCAATGAGGTGCTGTTATGCTATCTGTTATCATGACCTCAGGGCAGACGTCCAATCAGCCATCATTAAGATAAGGGCTGAATTACAAAATGAACTGTATTTGCATAGATAACGATATGACTGACTTCTGTACATAATGGTGGGTCAGTCATGGTTCACTTCATGATTGGGATTAAGTCATTCTAGGTATAATGGCAGGATAGTGTAAAATTCCATTCAAGTATTCAATATTCCTTTTATAGTAAAGATTTACAGTTAGAGATTTGCTCTTAAAAGAATATCCAGCACTGCATATTAGCAACTTCAATTAGTAGCCCAGTTCTCTTTAGTTATCAGCAGTCTTCTTTGACTCTGCCACAAATTATTACCCATCTTTCAGAGCTACACACTGGCCCCTCTGAGAGTTACCCCTGCTGCTATCCTCTTTGACTGGGTTAATTTTGTATACAGATCTACCATATACACTATATATACAAAAGTATGTGGACACCCCTTCAAATTAGTGGATTCGGCTATTTCAGCCACACCCGTTGCTGACAGGTGTATAAAATATAGCACACAGCCATGCAATGTCCATAGACAAACATTGGCAGTAGAATGGCCTTACTGAAGAGCTCAGTGACTTTCAACGTGGCACCATCATAGGATGCCACCTTTCCAACAAGTCAGTTCGTCAAATGTCTGCCCTGCTAGAGCTGCCCGGGTCAACTGTAAGTGCTGTTATTGTGAAGTGGAAACGTCTAGGAGCAACAATGGCTCAGCCGCGAAGTGGTAGGCCACACAAGCTCACAGAACAGGACCGCTGAAGCCCGTAAAAATCGTCTGTCCTCGATTGCAACACTCACTACCTGAGTTCCAAACTGCCTCTGCAAGCAACATCAGAGAGTAGAGTAGAGTATTACTTTATTAATCCCAACTTGGGAAATAGTTTTTTATCACAGCATGCATCATTAATGACTTACAATGACAGGACAACCAACAATAACCAACCCATGATAAAAATAAGAAGAAGAAGAAGAAAAAACATATTAAGACACATAAAGGCACATGCAGAAACCATAGTATCCCTAAAAGAATAGTCTGATTCAAGTGCTGTTTTCTATCCTACTCTGGGGGGAAACACGCAACAACATTTTCCAATAGAAAGACCTCATAAAACAGTTAATCAATTACACTCATTTAGGGCTGTCACCGTATATATTTTTCCATATATAGACACACCCTATGTGTTTTAATAAAATCAACTATATGCATTGAGCTAGTTTACGGTTTGATGAAATAAGACAAATGCCTCACCAGGGTGCCAGAGATCCAGATAACCAGAAGAAAAAAACCTTAACCTGACCCAACTATTCTCCTCCCGCTCCTGCTGGCTTTCGCAGATTCTACCATTACTCTCCCGAAGAAGACGGTAATAGGCTACACGAGGAGTTAGCAACATTTCTCATGTTGAATGCCAATGTATCTTAACATGTCTACCGATCTGCGTGCCAGTTATGGTTTTCATATGCACATTTTCGGGAAACAGTTTAATTTAATTTATAATAATGTCTTCACATCTCAATCATTGTCATGTGGTTAATCAAAATTCTATCCAAATCTAAATGAAAACTATACAAACCTAAAAAGTAACTTCTATTGCCATTGCCAACTATGTAAAAATAGCCTACATAAAGCCAACAAATAAAAACATTGCAGCCTGCAGGTAGAAAATATCCTGATAAAAATAAATATCCTATAAATCACATTAGCTACACATGGCCTGTCTGCAACGAATTTGAAACATTGTATCAACTATTAAGTTGGATCCAGCCCCGAAGCTTGCGCTAGCGAACTTCTAACATTGTATAAAATATTCTGGGCCCTCAGTTTACCCGCCGGTGAGCTCCGCTGTAGGCTATTTGCGCAAGGGATTAGAAGCGGAGCTGAGTACCGGCACCTCAAATGTTCTACTGCTTGAGCTTCTGTTCATCTTATAGAATATTAGCTCAAAAGTATTGTGGAGCTCCTGCACCTAATTATAAACAGTAGCAGCACCCAACATGAGTACCGGAACCTATTTCAGTCCATGTCAAGCACTGATAAGAAGTAATCAGGTGGGCCTATTTTATGACGTTTCCACTGGATCAGAGCATGGCATTTTTCGCTTTCATGCTGAGTGGTTATCTAAAGGGAGAGAGCTGGAAAGATTTTTCAGGGAGCCTATAGGCCTACATCTATGCGTGCGCGTCCTTACTCAACATTGACAGGAGCGCTCCAAACAAAAGACAATGACTAAATTGACAAAACTAATAAACCAAAACTTGTTTCTCACAAGTGTAGCACAGGTTGTGCACTCTGTAAACAATGTGTCCACTCAGACAATGAGAACGGGAAGACTGGAATACTAATATTGAATGCATTAAAATAATTACCGTGACCAAAGTAACAAACATTGTAGATTAGAAATTATAGGAATTAACGGTAAATGTACTACTGGTGATATATGTAATGGGGAATTGATATACACTAACAATCAAGCGCAAACAATTCACACAATGAAGTTATGAAACAATGAATGTGCACAAATTGACGGGAGAGAGCGCATTCTGGAGAGAGAAGTGCATTCTGCATCTAGGTGCATGGTCAATCTGACATCTGCATTGGCCATGCAGCATTTACGGTGATATGGCCTCAGCAGAAGTCAGGGCATTCATACTTCTTGCGCTTCACGGAGCAGTGCAGAGCTGTTGTCAAGGAAGTGAGTTTGTGTTTATACAGGATGTACCACCCCCACCTACCATCAACCAATCATGTCAATGCAGAGCTATACAGAGCCCTCATCATTGTTACAAAATTTGGGAGGTGCATGGTGATGCGGTACAGAGCTCGATTTTGCCTCTGCATGCCTCTGGAGGCTCCGCAATTGCCTCACACCCTCCATATGGAGCCTCCGACCACATTTTCGGATCAAGCATAAATTGGCTTTTAGTTTAGGCCTTTGCAATGGATGAATTCACTGAGATGGGCACATATATACTGCTCGACTAAAACAATCAACAGCCTAATGATTAAACAATCGTCCAGTCGACTAATTGGGGTCAGCCCTACACTCATTAAAAAGCCTCATGGCTGTGGGTAAAAATGACTGCCTAAACCTCTCAGTGGTTTAGACAGGATGAACCTGCTACTGAAGCTGCTCCTGTGTTGCATTAGAGTGCTGTGGAGTGGTCAGCACAATAACTGTTCATAGGGAGCTTCATGAAATGGGTTTCCATGGCCGAGCAGCCGCACACAAGCCTAAGAGTGGTGTAAAGCTCGCCGCCATTGGACTCTGGAGCAGTGGAAACGCGTGCTCTGGAGTGATGAATCACACTTCACCATCTGGCAGTCCGACAGACAAATCTGGGTTTGGCGGATGCCAGGAGAACGCTACCTGCCCGAATGCATAGTGCCAACTGTACATTTTGGTGGAGGAGGAATAATAGTCTGGGGTTGTTTTTCATGGTTTGGGCTAGGCCCCATAGTTCCAGTGAAGGGAAATCTTGATGATTCTGTGCTTCCAACTTTGTGGCAACAGTTTGGGGAAGGCCCTTTCCTGTTTCAGCATGACAATGCCCCCATGCACAAAGCGAGGTCCATACAGAAATCGTTTGTTGAGATCGGTGTGGAAGAACTTGACTGGCCTGCACAGAGCCCTGACCTCAACCCCATCGAACACCTTTGGGATGAATTGGAACGCCAACTGCAAGCCAGGCCTAATCGCCCAACATCAGTACCCGACCTCACAAATGCTCTTGTGGCTGAATGGAAGCAAGTCCCCACAGCTATGTTCCAACATCTAGTGGAAAGCCTTCCCAGAAGAGTGGAGGCTGTTATAGCAGCAAAGGGGGGACCAACTCCATATTAATGCCCATGATTTTGGAATGAGATGTTCGACGTGCAGGTGTCCACAAACTTTTGGTCATGTAGTGTATCTACCTTCACTTTAAATTTGACTTAGCCACTGATCGATAATCCCTGCTTGTCCACGTGTGAGAGATCCCTTACCGTAATCTCTGCACTTTGATAATGGAAAGTTAAAAGGATATATGGAAAGAGGCTGATAAAGGGATTTCTATGACAGTGGGTTGATGTGAAGAGCACTGTTTTAAGTCATCCTGTTTGTCTAAGAAGAGCTCTTCTCTTAAGTGTGATGTCCCATGTGACTGATGCAATATCTCCAGTGTTGGTGTAACAGTGAACACAGACACACAGGAGGCTCATTTGACTGTAAACGGTCCTGGGGAAAAATAGTTCAATCAATTATCTCTGACCAAGTGTTTCTGATGAAACTTCAGATATGTCAAGTGGCTATGGAAGTCTTTCAGTAAATTGCTTATTTAAACTTGTGCGTCTCTGATAAGTGTTTGTGCGTGTGACTGTTGTGTTTTTGTGGCCTGTTTAGACTTGGCTGTCTAGTCTCAGTGGTGTCTGTTGAAGTGTAAACGTCTGTGGTTAGGCTCTCTGAAAAGTCAGTTCAGTCTGTGCCCATGCTATAAAAGGATACGATTGTGATCCACACAGCAGCAGAAAGATGAACGGATGAAAGCTGTGGGAGAAAAGTTTGTGCAGAAAAGCAGCGATTTTCCCTCCTCTTTTGGAGTTTTGAAGGGCTGGTGTATGTGTCTCTATATCCTCCCTTCCTCCTTGTCAGACGGCTCCCCTGAGCCCCTCTCTCTGTGCTTTGGCACTAGAAGTCACCTCCTTTGGTGTGCGGCAGGCAGGTACACAACAGGAGCAGCTCTCCCTCTCAGAGCTGTTGAACTTTTCGGGAGGGGAAGAAAGGGAAGGAGAAGATTAAAAACAGCCCTGTGATGTGGAGTGCCGAGCCGCCTCCTGAGAATTCCTGGCATAATAATTTAAATGATCAAATGATACAGAGGAGACTTGTTAGCAGAGAAACCGACTCCTAGTTGGCCCCATGGGCCCAGCGCTGCTGCACATGCATTGCAAAGCAGCTCCTCTGTTGTGCTAAAGAATCCAGCTTCTTTTTTTTCTGTTCTTTTCAGGAGCAGACTTTTTTTCCACACTTTGTTGGATTTGTTTAGGTGTATACTCGGGACTAAAGTGCGTGTCATATTCTACTGAAATCTATGCTGCTTACTTTTTAATGAATTTATAGGTGATGCTCTCCATTGGATTTGATCTCAGTAGTTTAGTCTATTCATGTCATTAGGCCCAGCCTGTGAGATTTTCAAAGGCATCTCATTTGAGTGAATTCCAGAGACACTCTTGGGAACAATTTCTCAGTGGGATTCTCAGTCTCCTACTGTTGATACTGCTGTGCAGGAGAGCATATGATGTACTGTCCTGTACTGTCTCATGCAGGATATGGGATAGTAGATATCTTTTTTTATATAGGCTATTTAAAAAGTTACATTTTAAACATCCTGACATCAGTTGTATAATAGGATAAGTATTTTGACAGCAGCAACAGCATAATTGTGATATGTCATTATATTTGATCAAATAGATGGTCAATGAAATTCACTTGACTGAAGTGTTGAACTTTTAACTTTCCTAATAATGTAACCCACTTCAGCATCCAAAGCCATTTTTACATCATGTTCAGATGTACAAGCTCTTGAATTATCTCTCAATATTATTTGTGAGTGGCTGTTTTGTGTGGAATGGGTCATAGAAAAATATCTTGTGTGTTTTTGCTCTCAGACCCAGCTCCCGTGCTGGAGGCCACACACACCCTGGAGGAGAGGCTGCAGCAGCTGCAGAGTTCGGCCCCAGACAGTGAGGCCCTGGTCAGGGAGATCAGCAGGCACTGGAGGAGACACCTGGAGTGCCTTGACAAGCCAGGTCAGAGCCACAGCCCTCACAGCTCTCACCCCAGAACGGGGCCAGGCCCAGCTCACTGCTGCTTAATTGTTAAAACATTTCAATCTCAGAGAAAAACATCTAAGAAAGTCACTTTGATCTACACAAATACACTTTAAGCCACAAAAGCAGGGGTTTGAACAGAAATTACTTTGCAATTGTTTAGTTCTGAACAGAACACATTTTTTTTGTCGTTTTGTTCCACTGTTCCGACATCTTACCTTTTTGTAGTTAATACAGTGCATTCGGGAAGTATTCAGACCCCTTCCCTTTTCCCACATTTTGTTATGTTACAGCCTTATTCTAAAATTGATTAAATTCATTTTTTCCCCATCAATCTACACACAATACCCCATATGACAACGCGAAAACAGGTTTTTATATATTTTTTCAAATATATTAAAATAAAAAACAGAAATACCTTACATTTACATAAGTATTCAGACCCTTTGCTATGAGACTCGAAATTGAGCTCACGTGTATCCTGTTTCCATTGATCATCCTTGAGATGTTTCTACAACTTGATTGGAGTCCACCTGTGGTAAATTCAATTAATTGGACATGATTTGGAAAGGCACACACCTGTCTATATAAGGTCCCACAGTTGACAGTACATGTCAGAGCAAAAACCAAGCCATGAGGTAGAAGGAACTGTCCGTAGAGCCCCGAGACAGGATTGTGTTGAAACACATCTGGGGAAGGGTACCAAAAATTATCTGCAGCATTGAAGGTCCTCAAGAACACAGTGGCCTCCATCATTCTTAAATGGAAGAAGTTTGGAACCACCAAGACTCTTCCTAGAGCTGGCTGCCCGGCCAAACTGAGCAATCGGGAGAAGGGCCTTGGTCAGGGAGGTGACCGAGAACCCGATGGTTACTCTGACAGAGCTCCAGAGTTCCTCTGTGGAGATGAGAGATCCTTCCAGAAAGACAACCTTCTCTGCAGCACTCCACTAATCAGGCCTTTATGGTAGAGTGGCCAGACGAAAGCCACTCCTCAGTAAAAGGCACATGACAGCCCGCTTGGAGTTTTACCAAAAGGCACCTAAAGGACCCTCAGACCATGAGAAACAAGATTCTCTGGTCTGATGAAACCAAGATTGAACTCTTTGGCCTGAATGCCTAGCATCACGTCTGGAGGAAACCTGGCACCATCCCTACGGTGACGCATGGTGGTGGTAGCATCATGCTGTGGGGATTTTGTTTTACCTGCAGGGACTGGGAGACTAGTCAGGATTGAAGGAAAGATGAACGAAGCAAAGTAAAGAGAGATCCTTGATGAAAACCTGCTCCAAAGCTCTCAGGACCTCAGACTGGGGCGAAGGTTCACCTTCCAACAGGACAATGACCCTAAGCACACAGCCAAGACAACGCAGGAGTGGCTTCAGGACAAGTCTCTGAATGTCCTTTAGTGGCCCAGCCAGAGCCTGGACTTGAACCCAATCAAACATCACTGGAGAGACTTGAATATAGCTGTGCAGCGACGCTCCCCATGCAACCTGACAGAGCTTGAGAGGATATGCAGAGAAGAATGGGAGAAACTCCCCAAATACAGGTGTGCCAAGCTTGTAGCGTCATAACCTAGAAGACTTCAACAAAGTACAGAGTAAAGTGTCTGAAAACATGTAAATGTGATTTCAGTCTAAAAACCTGTTGCTTTGTCATTATGGGGTATTGTGTGTAGATTGATGAGGAAAAAAACACTTTAATCAATTTTAGAATAAGGCTGTAACGTAACAAAATGTGGAAAAAGTCAAGGGGTTTGAATACTTTCCGAATGCACTGTAAATCCAATGTGAAACGTGATAGCTGTAGTATCCTTAACTAGCATTGAAAAAGATAATCCTTTCTTCTCTAATAAAAAATCTCTCCCTAATTTCTGAATCACGCTTGTAACATCAGTGGGCTACAGTAGCCTACACACGCACACCCACTGGTAAAGATGTTCAGCTGGCAGGCAGACACTGGTATACGTTTCTGTGTGACAGAGTGAGGGATTTGCGTAGGCGCTTTGTTGCATTTTTCTTTTGTGGGACTGGAAAAAAATCCCCACAACGTAAAAAAACCCTGTTATTAACAGGTTCCCACGCTTTTAAAATAACGGTTCCGGAACAGTATAGCTCACTTTCGTTCCTGATTTTGATTCTGGTCCTTGAAAAATGGCTTTCTTTTCCGTTTTTCGGTTCTGTTCCCTGAACCTTTTCCAACCCCAGCACACAAGGATGTCTCTGTTCCATGCACTCTCTCTGTGGCCCCTCACCTCAGATGACCACAGCTCTCATATGTACTCCTCTCCCTCTCTTCTCCGCTCTTCTCCACAGACGACACAGAAGAAGGCCCAGCAGCAGTCTCAGGAGCTGGGGAGGCATCGAGCCGGACAGCCTGCGTGATGACTCCCAACAGCAAACAGGCCTTCAGAGCCACAGGCTCACCTCAGCAGAACCACCAGATCCAGAGCCAGACAGAGGGGTGAGAAACACAGGCCTGGTCCTCGCCTCCTTCACACCCCTGTGAACATGATATGATGTGTATAATCAAAACAAAAATTAGAACAGCCCTCACCCCGTCATACTGTACAATGAAAATAGATCAGGATGTAATCACATTTAAACCTTAAACTAATAAGTGGAAACAGAATGCAATGCAGTATTGTGTGCTGTATTCCTGAGAGTCTATGAAAGTTTGGTCATTACATTTACATTTACGTCATTTAGCAGATCTTAGACATTGTGTCTCTCTCATAGGGAGGTCGAAGACACAGATGCCACTCTGGCCGACAGACTGGGTGAAGCCGAGGAGAGGATCAAAGTGCTGCATTCATGTGAGTATTTTTGTCCGATGGTCCTTTTTGGACACTGTGAGGAGAAAGGACATCATGACTAATGCCCTTCCTTTATCTCTCTAGCTCTGAGTACAGCCCAGACAGACCTGCTGGACCTGCGGTGTAAATACGACCAGGAGAAGGCCAACAAGTAAGAGCCTGCTTGTTTCTCCACTCTATCTCTGTTCAAGTAACCAACTCAGCCTATGTCCATATTGTCCTCTATGCTGCTTCTCTAACATGTTCATTGCCATCATTCACTCTACTCATGGTCTCTCCATATACACTACTGCATGTCCCTACTCAGCCCACCTATACATACACCACTATGCTCAGCCTTCTCTCTTTAGCCATGCTGTCTCTACCCTAATCCACACATGGTCACTCCCCCACTGTAATGTACCCATTTCCAGTCTGAATGTAGTTGATGATCCCTGATTAAGGAATAGGGAGCCATTTGGGACGTTACCATGGTGAGACTCACTGACTAATGCAGGTCTATGGATGGGAGAGCTCTGTGTTGGCCTCCTCTGTCTGGCAGCCAGAGCCTTGCCTTGACAGGCCTCAAGAAGAATGGCTCCATTTAAAGATTGCTCCAGAAAACATTCTACCATGTCCTGGATCTGTGAGCGCTATGTATCCAGCTCAACGGTTGAAATGAATGTGAAGTTGTATGAAGGATGTCGATAGACATTAAAAGTAAACACTCCTTTGTTTGGGTTGTGCTGCGAACGGAGCACAGTGAGCCGGCGCTAATGGATTTTCTCCCAGGCTTAATCCATGGTGGAATTGAACAGGAGTTTCCAGACCCACTGCCATCCATTCTGCTGGATTTAAAGCATTTTCCATTTGACTCCCCTCTCATGTTCAGTAGCTGTTCACAGTGAAAGCTCTTTAGCTCTCTGTGAGGGGAGAGGAAGGATGGTTGTGTGTTGGTGTTCGGGCCACAGGGCCTGTGCTTCATTTGTGAATGGCTGGGTTTGTAGTTAGTGAGTAGGTAATGAGGAATACATCCTATAGGGGTTGACATATGAGTGGTAGTTGTCCTCAACTGACTGTAGTAGTCTAATAGGAATACTAAAGACACAACCCCCTGGCCCATAATCACCACTACCCCTCTCTCAGGACTCATCCCCATGGCTCTGTGACGCCAACTTTATCTCTTCTTACTCTCACTGACTTTTTCCTTGATGTTGATAATTAGGGTCATTTGGCTACTTTGGCTGATTTGAGTACCTGAACAGGTAATCAATACAAAGCATTTTTCCATACTGCACAAGCTCATTAAATCTGTATGTGACACCTGTTACCTTTTTCTGTCAATGTGGTCCCATCCATCCTAGGCTTATTGACGTGGTCTGGACACTGCCCAGAGCCCTATGAGTCTTGGACTTTACACCAGTGCAACACTACTACTAATTAATATGGAGAAATATTGGCTGATTGGGGCTTTTAAAGGTCCTGAATTTGGGGTTCTAACTATTGTTAACCCCACAAAATGTTGGAAAGCAATGCTTTGTGACTATTCAGAATGGGTGATGAGTTAAGTTGTTTGTGCCATTAATCTTCCTAAAGCAAGCCCATAATAACCAGCAGTGAGATGAAGGGGACTGTGGGGGCAGACGGAGGTGAGAAAGAACATGGTTGGTTTGAAAAGAGTTTGTTTGATAGTGAACAAGATCTATGATTTGCTCTCACAAACACATGTAGTGAATTGGAAAGGGATTTCTTTGTCCTGAAAAACTCCAGAAATCTATGTGCATATTTTAATCAATCTCACAATCCTCATTAATTCATTTTTCTCCACCTTTTGAAAATCAAGTCCCATGTGTCTAAAAAGAAACAGTTGAACCTCAAACAAACCTCATGAATAATCTGGCTGAGCTGCTATTTAAATTAGACTCCTCTGATTGTTAGATGAATGGAGGCATGTAGGAATGGAATCTCCAAAGAACTCTGAGTAGGGAGCAGACAGGCAGTCCATTTCTGTCTGGTTTGGTTGTATTGTAGGGCGCTATGTGAGGACTGTGATTTACTGTGAATCGTGTAAGAAAAGGGTGTTGCCCTACATTGAGGTCAAGGAGGGTGTATAAATCATGCTAGACTATGAGATAGCCCCCTCAGTAACCCACTGGCTGGTTCTGTGTGTGTGTTCCAGGGCGGAGGAGGTCAGCGTGATCATGACCAACCTTGAGAAGGCGAACCAGGTGAGTGAGACATGCCGTCCTGTAGGCAGCACTCTGATTGAGATGCTCATTCATTACGGTAATCAAGCCTCCTGTTTAATTAGACACCCTGCATCCTGCAGCCCCCGTCCCCCCTGCCTCCCACTCCCCTGCCTCCCCCTCCCTGAGCCCCTGTGATTAGAGGCGGAAAACCCTGGCCCCCGTCTGTGGGTGCTCCACGGCGCCACGGCAACACTCAATAGAGGACAGGAGAGACTGCCGAGCGCTATTGATGTCGGAGTGCCATGCGCTGGGGCTCTTACTTACCTCATTGCCTTGATTGCTATCTTTCCTTCCTAGTGATTTCTATTCTCTCTCTCCTTATCTCTATCATTTTCCTCTATTTCCTCTCTCTCTCTCTCTCTCTCTCTCTCTCTCTCTCTCTCTCTCTGTCATTCGCTCTCTATCCTACCTTCTCTCTCTCTCTCTCTGTCATTCGCTCTCTATCCTACCTTTCTCTCTCTCTCTGTCATTCGCTCTCTATCCTACCTTCTCTCTCTCGCTCTCTCTCTCTCTGTCATTCGCTCTCTATCCTACCTTTCTCTCTCTCTGTCATTCGCTCTCTATCCTACCTTCTCTCTCTCTCTCGCTTTCTCTCTCTGTCATTCGCTCTCTATCCTACCTTCTCTCTCTCTCTGTCATTCGCTCTCTATCCTACCTTCTCTCTCTCTCTCGCTTTCTCTCTCTGTCATTCGCTCTCTATCCTACCTTCTCTCTCTCTCTGTAATTCGCTCTCTACCCTACCTTCTCTCTCTCTCTCTCTTTCTCTCTCTGTCATTCGCTCTCTACCCTACCTTCTCTCTCTCTCTCTCTCTCGCTCTCTTTCTGTCATTCGCTCTCTATCCTACCTTCTCTCTCTCTTTCTCTCTCTGTCATTCACTCTCTATCCTACCTTCTCTCTCTCTCTCTCTGTCATTCGCTCTCTATCCTACCTTCTCTCTCTCTCTCTCTGTCATTCGCTCTCTATCCTACCTTCTCTCTCGCGCGCACTTTCTCTCTCCGCCAGCAGCTCTTAGATAAATGTTCTCAATATGAATCATTAATTAGCAGCCAGAGTGTGACAGAGCAGGTAAACAGTTTGGGAAGAAAGTGCGCTGACTAAACAGTCTTCTCAGCAAAATGGAGTGGTGGGCCTTGTCTCAACCCCCTCCTCTATTTCTTTTTTTGCTGAGGGTCTGTCCTCAGATTTATCTTTCTGTTCTCTTCAGGACCAGTTAATCTGTATATCTGCTGAGTGACTGACATATTGGTTGTGTCAGTGTTTTGTAGTGTGAGTTGTAATGCTGTGATGTTTGGTTGTAGAAAGCGGAGATGGCCCAGAGGCAGGTGGAAAGGCTAAAGGAACAGCTGGCCAGTGCCCGGAGCACCACCCCAGGCAGCTATAATCCACCAGAGGGCACTAGTGGGGTAAGACGAGACCACATCCACTTCCTCTTCAGATCAATGTGTTCCTCGATTTATTCCCCTTCAAATTCATTGACAGGGAGTCAAGTCAAGCTTCACATCATGGATCTTTTAAGTGTGTGAATTCTGGATGGCAGAATATTTGTCTTTTTGAAAAGGGATGATCACCTTCCATTAATTTACCCTTCAGTGTCTTTTACTCTCTTTGACTTTCTTTCTCTCTCACACCTGGTCTTTCTTTCTTCCACTTAGGAGAGGGATGAGAAGGGCGATGTGTTGCCATCCAAGTTGGAGGCTAAGCTGATTGCTAAAGACCGAGAGATCCTCAGGCTGTTGGAGAACGTACAGAGACTGCAGTTCGCATTACAGGAAGTCCAGGACATCTCAGCCAATCAGATCATATCGCTGGAACGCCAGCTGGCCTATAAAACAGAATCTATTGAGGTATGTCCTATTGCACACACTCAAATGGCAAGAGGTACCTTCTTGTTAGTGGAGTTTAGTGAAATATGCTTCCTCTCTTTGACTGTTTCAGAGATTAGAAGCTAAACTGCAATCCCAGATGGACTATGAAGAGATTAAAACAGAACTCAGGTGACCCACAGTGCTTAAGAAGAGACTACTAATCGTATTACACCATCTTATATACAGGAACACAATATAACATTCTTACTGTGTTTTTTTTCCTCTTGTAGTATCCTGAAGGTAATGAAGCTGGCCTCAGCGAATGGTAGCTCGTCCCAGGTGAGATATTTACTGACGGTCTGCTGTGTATTGCCTGGTTGTTCATAGCCCAGTATAAAACAAAGTAGTTTGTTTCTTAACAAAACAGATTTTTGTTTTCCTCTAAATGTTCCACTGCAGTCAGGGAAGGAAAAGTACAGCAGTGCCATTGAATGTCTCAGTGAGCGTCATCCATTGTAAGGATATCTACAGCCACTATAATTGATACATCGGAATTGAACAGCCTGTGTGTGTGTGTGTCACCAGAACTCTGCCAAGGCTGCAGAGGCTCTTTTGCTGGACAAAGAGGCCTTTCTTCCCTCTCACAAATACCTGATGGATAAGGCCAGAGTCTTACGCAACAATGGTGAGGCAACAGTGTCTATGGCCTCGAAAGCAGCAAAACCGTGATGTATCATGGGTACATTGTGACTGACTGATATACAAATCATATTCAGTAGTTATTTATGATGCAAGGTGATTTGTAGATCAGTGAGTCCGTCTCGACTCGCCTTCTAAGTCAGATGGAATGTCGAATGCGCCCTATGTCTATGACATCTAATTGTAGTTCTTGAAAGCTGTTTGTAGTGTTTAGACCTGAGTCTGCACAGTGTATGTAAACTTCATGTAGTGTCTGTGTTGGTCCTATGCAGCTGTAACCCCAGTGGCTGTGAAAGTGCTGCCAAACTGAGTGTGACTGTGTCTGCAGATGAGGACCAATCGGAGGAGTCAGGCAGGAAGGGGGGCAGGCCCACAGGGTCCTTCTCCTCAGTCTCCCAGGTGGATGAGCGTACCTCGGCCAGCCCTGGTCCTCCCACCATGGACATCTCCTCCTCTAGCCACGACCTCCCCCGCCCCTTTTCTGTGTCCCCCTGCTCAGGGGGCAGGCTGTCTGCGGACCACGTCCTCCACAAGCAGCTCCTCTGCTCCCCACTCTTCAAGAAGGAAGCCGGCAGCCCCATCATGGCCTTCCCCACCGCCCTGTACGCAGCCAAAGCCGCCCTAATGTCAACCAATCAGGGACCTGCAGGGGCTGGGGGCATTGAGGCCGGCCTGCCCAGCGACCAATCAGAGAGTGGGAGCTCCACCGCGGGCGATGATGACCAGTTGGAGACAGCGGATATTGCCTTCCAGATCAAAGAGCAGCTGCTGAAGCACAACATTGGCCAGCGTGTGTTTGGTCACTACGTGCTGGGCCTATCACAGGGCTCGGTCAGTGAGATCCTGGCCCGGCCCAAGCCCTGGAGGAAGCTGACAGTGAAAGGCAAGGAGCCATTCATCAAGATGAAACAGTTCCTGTCTGATGAACAGAACATCCTGGCCCTCAGGACCATCCAGGTCCGACAGAGAGGTGAGTGGACTGGACTGGACAGTGGTTATCCTAAACCACAGATATGACAGCAGATCACTGGGTGTGTCAGGAAATACTGGACAGGATCACAGTGCCCAGCCATGAAAACTCACTTTCTAAACTGAAAGAATTGCAGGCATTCATTTAAAAGTGTTTAATAGGTGAAAACTAAAGGTTGTCTTCAGAGGTATTGCGGTAGCAGTATTTTTATTTGAGGATTTTATTAGTGCTGTGGGATAGAGCAGAGTTGGCCACTCGGTCTCTCATGTGTTTTATTTTTGAAAGGCTGGTGGTTTAGTTTCTCTGCGTTTAAACCTTTTAATCCCCTTGGCCCGCACCTCAAACTTCTTCATGGCTTCCTCTCCCATGTTTGTTGTGTTACTTTTAAACTTAGTTTTCTCCCCAAATTTCAGTGCTTTTTAAAGTTGAGCTTGCCGTATACTGCAACCTCAGATGCCAAGATCTCAAAGGCAGCCATTGATCTAACAGTCAAAAACAAGGCCTTGGAACTGCCCTCTGATCAGCCATCCCACTCACTCACCTCCTCTCTCTGATACCCTCTCTGTGGCAGGGAGCATCACTCCTCGCATCCGAACTCCTGAAACTGGGTCAGACGACGCCATCAAGAATATCTTGGAGCAGGCCAAGAAGGAGATCCAGTCCCAGAGAGGAGGTGGGTCTGGAACAGGTTATGCATCTACTCTTTATTCAACTGTGCTAGGTCAGGTGACATTTAGATTAGCATTATTTTGGTGTATACCTTTTGAGAGCAATTTGTTTTGATGGCAGTTTAAGTTTTTGAAGTTGGTGTGGAGTGTGTATTCATAGAGTTGTATGTTGTGACTGTGTGTGGGGTGTGTGTGTGTGTGTAATGCGCTCTGCAGGTGACATTAAGTCATCCCTGGGCAGCCCCTCAGGCAGGAGCATTAACGGGGCGGGCGGCAGCTCAGATGACACCATCAAGAACATCCTGGAGCAGGCCAGGAGGGAGATGCAGGCGCAGCAGCAGGCCCTGATGGAGATGGAGGTCTGTAGCAGGGCCTCGGCCACCACCACTGGGTCCCAAGTGAAGCGCCTGGGGCTCCCTGAGCCCTCCAAGGGCCTGCCCCTACCCACCTTCATCAAACAGGAGGAGGGGGGCACGGTGACCGTGTGCATGGCCAACCCCGTCAGCAGCCCCCAAACCCCCCTCAGTGTCATCTCCCCCGCCGCCTTCGTCCAGAACATCATCCGTAAAGTCAAGTCGGAGATCGGCGAGGCAGGGATTTACTTCGACCAGCACTGGTCCGTGGAGCGGGGGCCCATAGGCATGGTGGGCGGCGTAGGGGGCAGCAGCTCTCGGCCCTTCACCTCAGTGTCTCCCTCCCTGTCCTCCTCCTCGTCCTCGGGCCCCTCGGCTCTGCCCCGGCCCCAGTTGGAGAACGGAGAGAGTCTGCCCAACAGTGAGGAGGCGTCTGCGGCCGAGGAGGACACTGGCTCGGGGATGATGCAGTCTGTGGAGGTGAAGGTGGAGTCAGACGTGTCAGTGAGCGGAGAGTCGACCGGCCCTGGCCGTGGCCTGGCCTACTACCCATCATACATCCCCCGCACCCTGAAGCCCACCGTGCCGCCACTGACGCCCGAACAGTATGAGATGTACATGTATCGCGAGGTGGACACCATCGAACTCACCCGACAGGTCAAAGAGAAGCTGGCCAAGAATGGCATCTGTCAGAGGATCTTTGGTGAAAAGGTGTTTGTTCACTTTACTTTGCTGTCCTAACTTCCTTACTTCCTTGTTTTGTCTGTCCATTGTTTTGGATGTCTCTTTTATGCCTTGTAGCATCATACAACTAAGTAATTAGCAAGGCTTCTTTTTAAGTAAAAGATTATTAAAGATGGTTCATTCTTGATCACGTGGGAGCAAAAGTGTTTATTTCTATAGATTGCGTGCTACCGTCCTCTAGTGGTTGTATATATGCAACACTTAAAATAGTAATGTGGTGATGTTGTGCCAGTCACTTTTGTTACATCTCAAACTGATTTTCGTCTTTATCAACTTGAGATTCATATTCACATTAGAAATAGCTCTTTACTATTTACTCCTGTTTACTGAGCTGTTTACTCAATTTTACTTGCTGACTTGCTGTTTCTGGTGTCCTCCCCAGGTGCTGGGTCTGTCTCAGGGCAGTGTGAGTGACATGCTATCTCGGCCCAAACCCTGGAGCAAGCTGACCCAAAAAGGCAGGGAGCCCTTTATCCGCATGCAGCTGTGGCTGCTGGACCAGCTGGGACAAGGACTCACCCAGCTCCCCAGCCAGAGCCTCTCTCAAGGTGGGCCACTCCACATCACACTGCAACTTGGACACATCTATTTTATAGAAGTAATACTTTGTATACTTTTAAGTTATGGTCAAATCAGTTGAATAGAGAAGGTCTCTTTGCTTCTTTATCTGTTGCTCTAACTGATGATATGGACCTCTGACTTCCGCCCATAGATAAAAGCCCAGTGACGGCCCAGTCGTCGCCCTCCCCGCCCCCCAGCCCAGAGGAGAGCCACCCCAGCCCACTGGTGGAGCCTGTCAGCCTGACCCTGGAGAGCAGCAAGGAGAACCAGCAGCCTGAGGGCCTAGTGGCCCCCCGCCCAGAGGGAGGGAAGTCCACCCCCAGTCTGCTGTCCCTCCACCAGCCCCACACCCCGCTGGGCATCCAGGAGCTGGTGGCCATGTACCCAGAGTTGGACACATACGCTATCACCAAGAAAGTCAAGGAGGTACTAACAGACAACAACTTAGGTGAGTCTGTTGGTGTCACTGGATATGGGTTTTAGAAATGAGTGTCTATGTTGTGGTGAGTTATTGATATGTGTTGTGGTTTTGTCTGACCACCTGACTAGGAAAAACCCTGAGTCTTAGTTATGTCATGTGTCCACTAGGTCAGCAGTGTTTAGACATATCTACTTTGTGTGCTCTGTTTGGGGAAATGTGTGTCAAGGTGTGTGTTGTTTACACCGTTGTTTGTGTGTGTGCGCTAGGCCAGCGGCTGTTTGGGGAGAGTATACTGGGCCTCACCCAGGGCTCAGTGTCAGACCTGCTCTCCAGGCCCAAGCCCTGGCACAAACTCAGCCTCAAAGGCAGGGAGCCTTTCGTCCGCATGCAATTGTGGCTCAACGACCCGCACAATGTGGACAAGCTGAGGGACATGAAGAAGATGGAGAAGAAAGGTTGGTCTATTTACAGCATGTTATCTGGTGTTCTGTTATCAGGGTTTGCATGTTAGCAGTATGTGTATTTACTGTACCTGCTCATGTACCCATGGATGGATGTACAGCAGCTATACTGTGTGATGTACTGATTCATGTTATTCCATGCGTCATCATTGAATTCTCTATAACTCTTTCTCTCTCTGTGTTGTCCTCCCAGCCTATCTGAAGCGGCGGTATGGGCTGCTGAGTACCGGCTCAGATAGTGACTCTCCCAGCGCACGCTCTGAGTGTGTGAGCCCGGCCCTGGCCTCCATAGACCTGTGTCCCTACAGCCAGGTGAAGAAGCCCAGGGTGGTGCTGGGGGCTGAGGAGAAGGAGGCTCTGAGGAAGGCCTACCTCCTGGAGCCATACCCCTCCCAGCACACCATCGAGATGCTGGCCTCCCAGCTCAACCTCAAAACCAATACAGTCATTAACTGGTTCCACAACTACAGGTCAGACATGGCATCAGATCCCCACCCCCAGAGAGAATAATTACATTTGATCAATACAGTACATGGAATTACTAACGGAATACTTGGATGCTTGTTTTGGATGAATGAAATACATGACTCCTTCTAACTGTTCATTTGATTGTTGTGTTTTTCTAAGCAGGTCCAGGATGCGACGAGAGGTCCTCATGGAGGGTCTCCAGGACAACGACACGGACGCAGAACACCACAGCTACTCTCCCTCGGCCACACAGAGCCCCACCTCAGATGGGGATGAGAGGGGGCTGCTGCACCCCTCTGGACGCACCCACCCCATCCGTCCCCTCAGCGCCAACACACCACTGCCTCATGTCAAACAGGAGGACGAGGGAGAGGAGGAGGAGAGGGACGGCTACATCAGACAGTCTAAGATCCAGTGTTTCTCTATGGGCGTCCAGTTCCCTCAGTTGAAAACAGAGCATGAGGACCTGATAGGTGGCTGCCAAGAGCTCCACCTGGCTCCACACTATCCTCAGAGCCTGAGGCAGGAAGAAGGGATGAGTAGCCAGGCTCAGGGGCTCTTCCACGGGGCGCTCTCCCTAGATGGCCCCCAGAGAGCCAGTCAGTCCAGGCATGAGGGTGACAACTCCAGCAAGTCTCCTGTGGACCCGGTCAGTTTCAAGGCATCATCGGTGCCCTGCCGCAGAAGCCTGGAGGTCTCCCTCAACTCCCCCTCCGCTGCCTCCTCACCCGGCCTCATGATGTCTGTGTCCCCTGTCCCGTCTTCCTCTACACCCATCTCCCCATCCCTGCCCAACCCACCTACCACAAGCACCAACCACAGCCTGGACCCTAACCCCCTGCCTCCCATCCAGAGCCCCAAGCCCAACAGGAGTGTTCAGAGACGCACCGAGAAAATGGCCAACCTCAACAACATCATCCATAGGCTGGAGAGAGCAGCTAACCGGGAGGAGACCCTGGAGTGGGAATTTTAGGCCCCACCCTCCCTCCACATTTCCTCAGTCCTGCTGACTCACACCGCACATGGGAGACTATCAAAGAGAAGCTTCCGGAACACATGGAGTGGAGCCTGGCTCCTCAAGGCCTGTCCTCCCTGTCTGATCACACTAAATAAATACCCCTCTTAGGAAAACAGGGGGAACCAGAGCTTAACTCTTACAGACAAATTCCCTTAGAGGACTTTTAGAAAATAAAAAATATTTATAAATGTGTTTGAGGTTTTTTGATAATGGATACTACTTTGAAATATATGTAACAGCACTAGCTGTTGTTTTACTTAATGGACTCTGACGTAAAGACTTTTGCAGCTATGGTGTCATGAAATGTACACTGAAGTTCTGTAGATTGCCACTGGGTGAGATTAAAAAAGACCGCTGTCTTAAGCCATCAAAAGCACTATAATTATTTAAAAAGAGACGCTGACCAAATTTGCTACTTTTTGAATAGCAATTTTTCAGATTTTGTCTGTAAGACAGGACAGTTTAAGTCAAGTAATGTGAAATTCTACTACTGACTGAGAGATAGTCCTTTAAGACTCTAAATATTCAACATCTCGTATGTTCTTGGTTGTATGTTTTGAAACATTTGTAACACAAACGTATAAAGTGTGGTTGTACATGTTGTAGAATTGTCTGCAATAGCCTTCTGAACCAGATGTAGCATGGTACTTAACTGACCCTGTTATCCTCTATAGTTAGTCACCTGTGATATACTTGAGCAAAAATGAGTGGAAAAACAAAAAAAATCTGCAAAATATAAGAAAGGAACTGTAGAATCTATTTAGTGTATTTTTATTTTTTATCATTGAGGTTTACAGTTTTGGACCCTTGTGTACTAGGCAGTAAGTGAAACTCACTACACATGAGCACAGTTTACATTATTTATTTCAGACCTCTCTCGTCCTCTAAATCACTGGTTTCAGACTAACGGGCCAATGCACACCTGGTTACCTCAGTTTATGTTGATGCACATCATGTGATGATTGCGTGGTCATTCCCATCATTCACACTCATGACCTTCCAACCTTTGAATAAATGGATTAAGATATGTTTGAATTATGTCTCAGACAGCAATAGAACCTGATAATCTTCTAGTGAGGAGTCACAGGCAAACATGAGCATTCTTTAAAGACCACATTAAGAACCCCTGCTCTTGGATTACAAAGGACAAAATGCTTCATCCTCTACTCCCTTCCTCTCCATCCTCATTCTGTCCTCTCAGAGACTCATGTTGTTCCTCCTGCATTCATGTATATCTTGTTCTTCCACAGAGATAACACATTACTTATTAAGTTGAAATAAGAGAAATTGACTGTTAGATTGGGGCCCGAGAATGTAATGTTTACTGTAGCTCCGATTCAGGCCTTCTGTGTGTAACACCTAGCCTTTAGCTCAGTGGGCAAACACAGTCTTGAGTCATTCAAACAACTCTGATTTGATTACGTGGCGGAAACAAACTGTAGAAAGAAATAATGCACTATAGAGCACTGACAAGTCCCTCTGTTTGGCTCTATCTGACTGGAATAAGAATCTGAAAGCATGGAAATTAATCCTGATGGAAAGAACATGATACAGTACGACCAACATTTGACTACATTGAATTCTGTTAGAAAATACGTTCTATGACACAAAATGGAATTGATTGTCTCATTATCCTTGCCGTTGGCCACTACTGTATTGAATACATTAGTTTTGTCATGCTTGCAGTTCGTTATAATCCTTCTGTATTTTCATTCTGTTTTGTACTCTGAACAAATGTATTAGATCTTCAATACCTTGTATGAACTACTTACAGCACTTAGATTTAAATAATTGTGAGGATTCAAGAAAATTATCCTAACTTTTAGTGTCCACAAGTGAGTCTTTGCCTTTACTGTATCGTTGAAGTTGGTAGTAAACATTGTCTTACTAGTGCAGAGGATTTGGATTGTATATGTATAGATATATAAATATTACACATTTACTGAAAATGATATCTTACGCTATTGAACAAAATGTGCTGACTATATTGAAATATGGTGTACAGATTTATTAAAGGGATAGTTCACCCAAATTACAAAATGACATTGTTTCCTTACCCTGTAAGCAGTCTATGGACAAGGAATGACAGCAATCAATGCTTTGGTTTTATTTCCCTGGCACTGTTTCCACATGCTAACATTTTAGTATTTGTGGCACAAATCCCATTCAAGTCATGCTACCGATATTAACATTTTCGCACAACATGTTCAAATCATCTAAAAGCAGGCGTGCAAGAAAGGCAAGAAAATGAATTTCACTGTACTTGTGCACGTGACAATAAAACTTGAAACTATAAGTGACTTTGTTGAGCTTCACAATCAATTTGAGATATTTTCGGATGATTTGGACATGATGTACGAAAAATGCTAATATCGGTACCAGGACTTGGATGGGATTTGTGCCACATTTTGAAACTGTGTAGGGACACTAAACCAAAGCATAGATTGCTGTCAAATATTGTCTGTAGACTGCTTACACGGTAAGGAAATCAATATGTAATTGTGTTATTTGGGGGAACTATCCCTTTAACCAAACCCATATGAGCCAGTTCTTGTCTGGCAAGCTTGCCCATGTTTTAGACCTTCTCTCAGGGTAGTCTTGCTTCTTAAAGCTTTACTGAACCAGTCGCTCTCACCACTGGTCAACACACTAATTTATGACTATAATAACAGAAGTAACCAGTAGACAGAATGGTTCTGCCATATGTTATATGGGATTATGGGAGTTTTAACTATGGGAATGCACATGGAAATCTAGTGGTTTGTTTTTGAGAGAAATGGCAGGCTATTTTGTAATCCATTGGTACAATGACCATGTTCATAATTAGGTCACTTAATCTAGTGGTTTTTGTGAAGGGTTTTTGTGAAGCAAACAGGTAGAGGCAAAAGCATCACATTTATGACAGATTTGACTCTTCCATACTTGCTGAGCAGATACAGTATGTGCTTGACACTTCAGAATGACACTGTATATACCTCTAAGGATGAAATAGGGGAATCTGGATATCCTATATTAATCTATGACAAACTGTCCTTTATTTTTACAACTAATTTTCTATATCAGTGATACTGTGTATGGGAGTACTTAGAAGTAACATTTCTTTTATTAGATCTCATCGTCTTACACAGAAAAATTGAGAAATAAATGGCTGAAAATGGAATTGATTTACACGGACCCTTATGGACCTTTACATATTCACATAAACCTAATTTAATTGTTTGAATTTTGCATGCAATTTCATACTGGTCACTTAAGGGAATAGACTGTTTTGTATTATTGTTCTGGAACATTGACATTGAATCAGCACTTATCCCTTTTTACACTGGTGAAACCATGCATGTTGCAACTGGCAATTTTGGTGACAGACACAATGTGGAGGTGTAACCCTTTACCCATGATCCACTGGTTAAATGTTGTTGTAGAGAGTCTTGTGTGAAATTATATTCAACTGACTGAATTTACTCTTCGTAGTATTCACAAGACGGGTTGTGTGAATAAGATGGTGAATTGAATGAAAACAAGACTAAACAAAGTCCCTCTGAATATTTTCTACCCCAAATCCCCCCCCCCCAAAAAAAAAAGCAGATATTTAGAAATGACTTTTTATCCAATATCAATTAAGCCTCTTGATTTTTCTGGCTGTTTTTGATAGATTGTGATTTGATGGTCATTGACCTCCATCACTAAAAGGTGTAACATGGTTGAATACTTGCCCATGTTTTAGACCTTCTCTCAGAATGTGATTGTTTTACTGAATAACATACTATGAGATTTGTGTTTGATCATAAAGGGATTCCAAATGTTGTTTAACAAAATGAACTCTGGCGTCACCTCTCATGTCAAAAGAAATGTCATTAAAACCTGTTAATACAGATGAGGTGCTCAAAAGGCTAACATCTCATCTCATGTTTCAAGGCATTGGAAGCTGTTAAAGAATGGACAGAAATATACCAAGTGTCTTGGATTCACATATGTATGAAGCCATCATCCAATACATTATTGTATACGATCCTGTGTGTTGTGTTTTTTGTTACCACTGAAGGCTTCACAAATTGGTTTCAGTTTTTGGAACACACACACACACACACACACAGGGAAAATATAATTAATATTTTAATGTAATTATTTCTGGCATCATTTATTGATGGATATATTAAAATCAATCAAATCAAAATGAGTGCTTCAGCTTGATCATTTCTCAATGCTAAATTGGTGTCAACATGCACAAAAGCATAGGAAAATAGGTTAAGGCTGGTTTTCTAAAATTCTCTCTGGTGGCCTAGTATAAGCTTAGGCCTACTAACAATGTATGTAAAGCTTAGTAGATGGTAGAATTGGAAAAGCCTCAATCGTATCCTTGGGACGTCCCAACTGACGTTACCCCATTGAAGTTTAAATGTTAAACCGTGAAGGTAAGAGTTAAGGTTAGGATAGGTGTAGAGGTAAGGGTTTAGGGTATGGGCGTCCCAGTGACCCCGGATAGCGTTTATCTTGCATTTATTTGTTTACATGTTCGCGTGATTCGTTTGCGTACCCCTCCCCCACATCCAAATAAACGTGGTTACGTTGCGTACCACGTCACGTAGACTATTGGGTTGGAGATTCACAGCGATGGCGACTCGACTCTTCTACGGGACGTATTGAAACTGGCCTCGGATATGACATATTTATTTCTTAACGTGTAATTTATTGCAAACCCAGTGCACGGATCTTCAACTGGATCATTCGCGTTTCTATTCTCATTGCTTTCTCCCTGGTGAGTCCGCAGGTTGTTTCCGTGCTTCGGTGTGTTTTGACAGAGGCCTCTGTTTTGGGGTCCGCCCTCCATCTCATAACAACAACAAAAACAGTTCCACACAGAGCTAGCAATGGCCAGCTTTGACTACGATGACTAGCTAACTGTAACTTTATGAGAAGAATAAGCACAACTACGTCGTACCCAAACAGCAATATTTATTTTGACCAGTCAAAGTCATAACGAGAAAATAGCATTCTCACAGCGTAACTAACATTAGCTGCTAACTAGCCAGGTATTGTTTCGATTGACTGGACTAGTAGTAGGCTAGCTCGACGCTACTAGTTAGTAAACTGGCGTAATGTTAAACTGTGTTCTACGTTAAAAGATGGATCAGAGAGGAAAATACGGCAACTACCTAAGTTAGCCAGCTAGCTAACGTTACATGTTAACGAGGTAAACTCCAATCGGGTAAATGGTATGTAGCAATTGTTTACAGTTAACATGGGGCCCGCGTTATGTGCGTCGAAACGGTGACTGACAGAATGGATATTCAGAGAATTAACCAGCCTGCAAACTAACGTTAGCGTAGTTGGCAAATAATACGTTTATGATTATTCTCGCTAACTAATATTAACCTTGAGTTTGCTAGTTATCCAATAATAGTTGTTGAAATTGCTATTTTTCTACTGCACTTTCGCTTTATAGGCCTTTAACATACACTACATGACCAAAAGTATGTCGACACCTGCTCGTCGAACATCTCATTGCAAGATCATGGGCATTAATATGGAGTTGGTCCCCCCTTTGCTGCTATAACAGCCTCCACTCTTCTGGGAAGGCTTTCCACTAGATGTTGGAACATTGCTGCGGGGACTTGCTTCCATTCAGCCACAAGAGCATTAGTGAGGTCGGGCACTGATGTTGGATGATTAGGCCCGGTATGCAGTCGGCGTTCCAATTCATCCCAAAGGTGTTTGATGGGGTTGAGGTCAGGGCTCTGTGTAGGCCAGTCAAGTTCTTCCACACCGATCTCAACAAACCATTTCTGTATGGACCTCGCTTTGTGCACGGGGGCATTGTCATGCTGAAACAGGAAAGGGCCTTCCCCAAACTGTTGCCACAAAGTTGGAAGCACATAATCATCTACAATGTAATTGTATGCTGTAGCATTAAGATTTCCCTTCACTGGAACAAAGGGGCCTACCCTCCACCAAATTTACAGTTGGTCTGTCAGACTGCCAGATGGTCAAGCGTGATTAATCACTCCAGAGAATGCGTTTCCACTGCTCCAGAGTCCAATGGTGGTGAACTTTACACCACTCCAGCCGATGCTTGGCATTGCGCATGGTGATCTTAGGCTTGTGTGCGGCTGCTCGGCCATGGAAACCCATTTCATGAAGCTCCCGACAAACAGTTATTGTGCTGATGATGCAGTTTGGAACTCTGTAGTGAGTGTTGCAACCAAGGGCAGACTAATTTTATGCGCTTCAGCACTCAGGGGTCCCATTCTGTGAGCTTGTGGCCTACCACTTCGCGGCTGAGCTGTTGTTGCTCCTGGACGTTTCCACTTCACAATACCAGCACTTGACCGGGACAGCTCTAGCAGGGCAGAAATTTGACGCACTGACTTGTTGGAAAGGTGGCATCCTATGACAGTGCCACGTTGAAAGTTACTGAGCTCTTCAGTAAGGCCATTCTACTGCCAATGTTTGTCTATGGAGATTGCATGGCGGTGTGCTCGATTTTTATACACCTTTCAGCAACGGGTATGGCTGAAATAGCCGAATCCACTCATTTGAAGGGGTGTCCACATACTTTTTTATATATATAGTGTACCTAGCTAGTTAGCTCTTAAACAATTTTCCTAGGGTTTTCAGCTGTTGGCTTCGCCCACGGTTGGCTGTGTGTAAACTACAATTCCCACACTTTTAACATTTATAAATGTATAATCATCGCTTTGCAAAATGGTTTTTGAAACATAGCGAGAAATAATCATTCAAATAAAAAATATACACTTACTATCTTTTTTTTTGCACAGATCCATACACAGATCCAGTTGACGAACTACACTTCCTCCCCAGCTACGCTTACGCCAGCGTTTCCCAAACTCGGTCCTCGCGACCCCAAGGACTGCACGTTTTTGTCTTAACACTGCACAACTGAATCAAATTATCAAAGCTTGATGATTAATTGATTATTTGAATCAGCTGTGTAGTGCTAGGGCAAAAACCAAAACGTGCACCCCTTGGGGTCCCGAAGATAGATAGATAGATAGATAGATATATATATATATATATATATATATATATATAAGCCTTCCACAACCATAAGACCCACTAATAATTGTATTATTTTATCTAAATAGTTTAACCTACTTTTTTTTGTTGCAAAAATCACTAATCTGGCTTTCAAGTCAGTCTATGAAAATTCAATTTTTGTTACAAATTTAACCAGAACCATGCATAATGCACATTCACTAATAATGACTAACTTCTTGTAGCAGGCATTATTGAAAAGGAACACAGGTCTCATAAACACTCTCAAGCACAAGCCCACTTGCTAGTGAGTAATATCTTTATATTTCAAGTTTAGCCAACTTGGATCTATTTGCTAGCTAACATGGCACAACAGTTTAATTGTTATGAACACACCCTTTCTTTCTATCTCCAACTGTTTGACCAGCATGCTAGCCTGTCCACTTTGTTCAGATGTTGAAATGAAGTGGCCAACCTTATTTCAAAACCAAAAAGACAACATGAGAAGAAGTGGACAAACGCTCATAAAAATGAAAAATAAGAACACCTCGATTCTTGCGATACAGGCATTTGGAATATTGCGCAAAAACATTCAAATTAATCAAATAATTTCGATATATTGCTTAGCCCTAGTTCCTTATGTTTCCAAAACTGTACCGCAAGCTATGCGTTTCAACGTTCAGAACAAGCGCCAGAGCTCTTAACAAAACTCCCCCCGCCAGAAGATGCTATCATCAATAGACGCTAAAGGTAGTTGGCGTCTATGAATGGGTTACTAGCTAGTTGGCTAACATTATGCCAGGGGTGTTTTCATTACTCCTATTCTGTCGCAAAACGTTTCGTCTGTTGTTTTGCACACAGAAACCGTTTACTCCAAACGCTGTTGAGTTCTGTTTGTTCTTAAACGGAAGTTGTAGTTCAGTCGTGTCTCTCTTTTTTTATTTTTTTATCCAGCGGACTTCACTCCACTTTAGAGCACGGAATAATCAATAATTTATAGCTAGATGTGCAGCTTGTGCCAAACTATTCAGAATTGAATGGCAACATGTGGAAACCATACAATTAAAATGAACTACAACTTCTGTTTAAGAACCCAACCGCTTTTACGTCAAGTTGAAGAGCGTTTGGCGTAAAAGGTTTTTGCAACAAAATCGGTGTAATGAATACAGCCCTGGTGATAAATATTCTATTAGTGCTGAGCGATGAGTGCTTTTTGAGGTCGGTTCTGTTTCGGTTCAATTATAAAAAATTATCACAGATTTCAGTTTCTATAATAAAAAATAAAAAAAGTAAATGCATTATGTGGGTTGAATGCTGTAACAAAACAGAAAAAAAACTACAATTCCAATGATGGTAGTGACTGCCCATTAATGCTTATCACTTATTAACCATCATTTATTCACATTACTTTAATAAAATATTTCACTTGTTGTGTATATTACATTTGTTTTATTTGATGACTTTATTTCATTCCAAGTCATCATCTCATCTCTATAGAGCTGCTGCCTATGCTGTCTGACAAAATCACTATTTTAGTAGTTTTTCAAAGTAAATAAGGCATACTTTTATGACCAACTATCAGTCACTTAGATCATGTATTTTCAGGTAGAGATACCTCGGGAAGCAACTACTCTCCTCTCGATCGCTCATTCTTCTGACTCTTCTACGTAGCAGGAGTAAAAGAAACACAGACCGGACTAGTAGGTGCGCAGTGAATTATTGTTATTGTAATTAATTACCAGGTTTTCTGTGCCAGACTATGTAGAATATTGGCCTGTTGGAAACGACAACTCCCTACTACATCACACAGTCCGGGCTTGATCTAATTTATCTCTAGAGAAACTGTGCAATGTGCGCATTGATCTCACAAAAAAAACGAATGAAATGGAATTCAAATAATTAAACCGACATAGTCAATTCGTTGTTTAAAAACCAAAGAATTGTCAAGGCATTTACTTTACGTTAGTAAAATTATCGGGAAAGTTATAGGCTAGTTCTTCTTTACTGGTCCTTGATCAGTGTTGGTGATTCACACAGTTAAAGCCAGGCACAGGATATTCTTTCAGTTTAGCTAGCAATAAATAGTTTGAGTAACATCTTTTATTCACTGCTGGATAGATTGGCTTTGACTGTCAATTGTTTTGATAATATCAGGCCTATGTGTCAGAGCATTACAGCTAGACTAGCTCTTGCCATTATCATGACTCAAATTCCCTTACACTACAATGGAGTCAAAGAATGTCCGTTTTTTCCTTGTGAGGGAAATGGCCAGATGCTGCCCAAATGCGCTGTTTAAATGTAAATATGCCTCGCTTGCGATATGGTTTTGGAAACATTTGGAACTCAACTTTAAACTAGCGAGGGAATATACATACAGTGGGGAGAACAAGTATTTGATACACTGCCGATTTTGCAGGTTTTCCTACTTACGAAGCATGTAGAGGTCTGTAATTTTTATCATAGGTACATTTCAACTGTGAGAGACGGAATCTAAAACAAAAATCCAGAAAATCACATTGTATGATTTTTAAGTAATTAATTTGCATTTTATTGCATGACATAAGTATTTGATACATCAGAAAAGCAGAACTTAATATTTGGTACAGAAACCTTTCTTTGCAATTACAGAGATCATACGTTTCCTGTAGGTCTTGACCAGGTTTGCACACACTGCAGAAGGGATTTTGGCCCACTCCTCCATACAGACCTTCTCCAGATCCTTCAGGTTTCAGGGCTGTCGCTGGGCAATACGGACTTTCAGCTCCCTCCAAAGATTTTCTATTGGTTTCAGGTCTGGAGACTGGCTAGGCCACTCCAGGACCTTGAGATGCTTCTTACGGAGCCACTCCTTAGTTGCCCTGGCTGTGTGTTTTGGGTCGTTGTCATGCTGGAAGACCCAGCCACGACCCATCTTCAATGCTCTTACTGAGGGAAGGAGGTTGTTGGCCAAGATCTCGCGATACATGGCCCCATCCATCCTCCCCTCAATACGGTGCAGTCGTCCTGTCCCCTTTGCAGAAAAGCATCCCCAAAGAATGATGTTTCCACCTCCATGCTTCACGGTTGGGATGGTGTTCTTGGGGTTGTACTCATCCTTCTTCTTCCTCCAAACACGGTGAGTGGAGTTTAGACCAAAAAGCTCTATTTTTGTCTCATCAGACCACATGACCTTCTCCCATTCCTCCTCTGGATCATCCAGATGGTCATTGGCAAACTTCAGACGGGCCTGGACATGCGTTGGCTTGAGCAGGGGGACCTTGCGTGCGCTGCAGGATTTTAATCCATGACGGCGTAGTGTGTTACTAATGGTTTTCTTTGAGACTGTGGTCCCAGCTCTCTTCAGGTCATTGACCAGGTCCTGCCGTGTAGTTCTGGGCTGATCCCTCACCTTCCTCATGATCATTGATGCCCCACGAGGTGAGATCTTGCATGGAGCCCCAAACCGAGAGTGATTGACCGTCATCTTGAACTTTTTCCATTTTCTAATAATTGCGCCAACAGTTGTTGCCTTCTCACCAAGCTGCTTGCCTATTGTCCTGTAGCCCATCCCAGCCTTGTGCAGGTCTACAATTTTATCCCTGATGTACTTACACAGCTCTCTGGTCTTGGCCATTGTGGAGATGTTGGAGTCTGTTTGATTGAGTGTGTGGACAGGTGTCTTTTATACAGGTAACGAGTTCAAACAGGTGCAGTTAATACAGCTAATGAGTGGAGAACAGGAGGGCTTCTTAAAGAAAAACTAACAGGTCTGTGAGAGCCGGAATTCTTACTGGTTGCTAGGTGATCAAATACTTATGTCATGCAATAAAATGCAAATTAATTACTTAAAAATCATACAATGTGATTTTCTGGATTTTTGTTTTAGATACCGTCTCTCACAGTTGAAGTGTACCTATGATAAAAATTACAGACATCTACATGCTTTGTAAGTAGGAAAACCTGCAAAATCGGCAGTGTATCAAATACTTGTTCTCCCCACTGTATATACATACAGTTGAAGTCGGAAGTTTACATACACCATAGCCAATTACATTTAAACTCAGGTTTTCACAATTCCTGACATTTAATCCTAGTAAAAATTCCCTGTCTTAGGTCAGTTAGGATCAACACTTTATTTAAGAATGTGAAATGTCAGAATAATAGTATAGAGAACTATTTATTTCAGCTTTTATTTCTTTCATCACATTCCCAGTGGGTCAGAAGTTTACATGCACTCAATTAGTATTTAGTAGCATTGCCTTTAAATTGTTTAACTTGGGTCAAACATTTTGGGTAGCCTTCCACAAGCTTCCCACAATAAGTTGGGTGAATTTTGGCCCATTCCTCCTGACAGAGCTGGTGTAACTGAGTCAGGTTTGTAGGCCTCCTTGCTCGCACACGCTTTTTCAGTTCTGCCCACAAATGTTCTATAGGATTGAGGTCAGGGCTTTGTGATGGCCACTCCAATACCTTGACGTTGTTGTCCTTAAGCTATTTTGCCACAACTTTGGAAGTATGCTTGGGGTCATTGTCCATTTGGAGGACATTTGCGACCAAGCTTTAACTTCCTGACTGATGTCTTGCGATGTTGCTTCAATATATCTACATAATTTTCCTTACTCATGATGCCATCTATTTTGTGAAGTGCACCAGTCCCTCCTGCAGCAAAGCACCCCCAAAGCATGATGCTGCCACCCCCGTGCTTCACGGTTGGGATGGTGTTCTTTGGTTTGCAAGCACCCCCTTTTTCCTCCAAACATAATGATGGTCATTATGGCCAAACAGTTCTATTTTTGTTTCATCAGACCAGAGGACATTTCTCCAAAAAGTACGATCTTTGTCCCCATGTGCAGTTGCAAACCGTAGTCTGGCTTTTTTATGGCAGTTTTGGAGCAGTGGCTTCTTCCTTGCTGAGCGGCTTTTCAGGTTATGTCGATATAGGACTCGTTTTTCCTGTGGATATAGATACTTTTGTACCCGTTTCCTCCAGCATCTTCACAAGGTCCTTTGCTGTTGTTCTGGGATTGATTTGCACTTTTCGCACCAAAGTACGTTCATCTCTAGGAGACAGAACGTGTCGCCTTCCTGATGCGGTATGACAGCTGCGTGGTCCCATGGTGTTTATACTTGCGTACTATTGTTTGTACAGATGAACATGGTACCTTCAGGCGTTTGGAAATTGCTCCCAAGGATGAACCAGACTTGTGGAGGTCTTAGCTGATTTCTTTTGATTTAGCCATGATGTCAAGCAAAGAGGCCTGAGTTTGAAGGTAGGCCTTGAAATACATCCACAGGTACACCTCCAATTGACTCAAATAATGTTAATTAGCCTATCAGAAGCTTCTAAAGCCATGACATCACTTTCTGGAATTTTCCATGCTGTTTAAAGGCACAGTCAACTTAGTGTATGTAAACTTCTGACCCACTGGAATTGTGATACAGTGAATTATAAGTGAAATAATCTGTCTGTAAACAATTGTTGGGAAAATTACTTGTCATGCACAAAGTAGATGCCAAAACTATAGTTTGTTAAAAATAAATTTGTGGAGTGGTTGAAAAACGAGTTTGAATGACTCCAACCTAAGTGTATGTAAACTTCTGACTTCAACTGTGTGTGTATATATATATATATATATATATATATATCTATCTCTCTCTCTCTATATATATATATATATATATATATATATATATATATACTGCTCAAAAAAATAAAGGGAACACTAAAATAACACATCCTAGATCTGAATGAATTAAATAATCTTATTAAATACTTTTTTCTTTACATAGTTGAATGTGCTGACAACAAAATCACACAAAAATTATCAATGTAAATCAAATTGATCAACCCATGGAGGTCTGGATTTGGAGTCACCCTCAAAATTAAAGTGGAAAACCACACTACAGGCTGATCCAACTTTGATGTAATGTCCTTAAAACAAGTCAAAATGAGGCTCAGTAGTGTGTGTGGCCTCCACGTGCCTGTATGACCTCCATACAACGCCTGGGCATGCTCCTGATGAGGTGGCGGATGGTCTCCTGAGGGATCTCCTCCCAGACCTGGACTAAAGCATCCGCCAACTCCTGGACAGTCTGTGGTGCAACATGGCGTTGGTGGATGGAGCGAGACATGATGTCCCAGATGTGCTCAATTGGATTCAGGTCTGGGGAACGGGCGGGCCAGTCCATAGCATCAATGCCTTCCTCTTGCAGGAACTGCTGACACACTCCAGCCACATGAGGTCTAGCATTGTCTTGCATTAGGAGGAACCCAGGGCCAACCGCACCAGCATATGGTCTCACAAGGGGTCTGAGGATCTCATCTCGGTACCTAATGGCAGTCAGGCTACCTCTGGCGAGCACATGGAGGGCTGTGCGGCCCCCCAAAGAAATGCCACCCCACACCATGACTGACCCACCGCCAAACCGGTCATGCTGGAGGATGTTGCAGGAAGCAGAACGTTCTCCACGGCGTCTCCAGACTCTGTCACGTCTGTCACATGTGCTCAGTGTGAACCTGCTTTCATCTGTGAAGAGCACAGGGCGCCAGTGGCGAATTTGCCAATCTTGGTGTTCTCTGGCAAATGCCAAACGTCCTGCACGGTGTTGGGCTGTAAGCACAACCCCCACCTGTGGACGTCGGGCCCTCATACCACCCTCATGGAGTCTGTTTCTGACCGTTTGAGCAGACACATGCACATTTGTGGCCTGCTGGAGGTCATTTTGCAGGGCTCTGGCAGTGCTCCTCATGCTCCGCCTTGCACAAAGGCGGAGGTAGCAGTCCTGCTGCTGGGTTGTTGCCCTCCTACGGCCTCCTCCACATCTCCTGATGTACTGGCCTGTCTCCTGGTAGCGCCTCCATGCTCTGGACACTACGCTGACAGACACAGCAAACCTTCTTGCCACAGCTCGCATTGATGTGCCATCCTGGATGAGCTGCACTACCTGAGCCACTTGTGTGGGTTGTAGACTCCGTCTCATGCTACCACTAGAGTGAAAGCACCGCCAGCATTCAAAAGTGACCAAAACATCAGCCAGGAAGCATAGGAACTGAGAAGTGGTCTGTGGTCACCACCTGCAAAACCAGTCCTTTATTGGGGGTGTCTTGCTAATTGCCTATAATTTCTACCTGTTGTCTATTCCATTTGCACAACAGCATGTGAAATTTATTGTTAATCAGTTTGATTTCACAGAAGTGTGATTGACTTGGAGTTACATTGTGTTGTTTAAGTGTTCCTTTTATTTTTTTGAGCAGTGTATATATTTATTTATTTTGAGAAAAACACATGCGATCCAGCTGGAAATGTGGAATGGAATGGCCCAATGGAAATGCTAGCACAAGGTGAGAGACGATGTGTTGTTGCCACCTCGGCTGGAGGCGGTGAAAACAGCCGGGAGCAAAATTGTTAAACTGCGCACAGTAAGTGTATCTTTTGTATTTGGAAGGTTATTTCTTTCTGGTATGAAAGTTAAGTTCCAAAGGTTTCCAATACTCTATCGCAAGCGAGGATTATTAACGTTTCTAAACATTAAAACAGAGCATCGGGATTGTAGTTCACATGGAGCTGTGGTCCATATGTTCAGCTGAGAACCCAATAAAGGGGAAGTTGTAAGCCTTCTTGGGTTCTCGAGACCAGCTCATGCACATGCAACTACTCAAACTTTACTCTTCCCCATAACGTCACACAGATCCTCTGACTCTATTTCCTCATATCCTCCTTATGTCACTGAGATGGGAAGTATTCACTTTGAGAGATTATGGTTTAAGCCTTTGCTTGAGTGCTGCAGGTTCAGATCAGATGCATGGTAGTCACAGGACAGGACTGAGGCGCTAAGGGGCTTAGCTCTGCCCTGTGTGACTCTGCACACAGAGCCAGACTGAGCCGAGGCCATGGGTCACGAGCCCGCTGAGATAAACAACATGCTCTGTTGGTGTGTCCACGCACCAGTGTGTGTGTGTGTGTGTGTGTGTGTGTGTGTGTGACAGATACGTTTTATCAGTCAGTGCCAGTGAGGAGGAGGGTGCCTCTGGAGCATGCACTGCTAACATAGCTCTCGCCTCAGTCGGGTGACAGAATTACGTCCCTTTAGGCTGTGCCTAGGTGTTCACAATCTAGTAGGTTCAGATTCTACAGTTCAGAAAGGAATCGTGCTGTTTCAGTCTGCAGGGTCTG
This sequence comes from Coregonus lavaretus, assembly GCF_964263955.1. NCBI lineage: Eukaryota > Metazoa > Chordata > Actinopteri > Salmoniformes > Salmonidae > Coregonus > Coregonus lavaretus. Next base: position 66,550 of record NW_028162794.1, read on the forward strand.
ACATTTACAAGCATATGTGGGACTGTTAATGCAGGCAGGCAGGTTGCAAATCTTGAACAGAGATGAGACAATGAAGGTGCAATGTAAAGGTAAAATAATGCAAAATGCCTCTGTTATAGTGCTGGGCGATATATCGAATTAATTCAAATTCATGTTTTAGCGCAATGTTCCAAATGCCTGTATCGAAGAAATTGAGGTTTACATTATTATACTTTTGTTAATGAGCGTTCTGTGTCTTTTTGGTTTCATCTCCCTCTGTGCTGTGTACACTGTGCACCTTCCCACATGCATAGACACCAAGCCCCTTCCACTCACAGCAAAGACAAAATAACTTCTTCCTCTGACAAAAAGCAATTTAAACTCGCTATTTGCATTTGAGGTTTGGTCCAACAGAATCGGTCATATGGATACCGAAACGCTTAGACATTATTTGACTGTAATAGACGATAACTTAATCTTTCTAACAATAGCCTTTATGTCTGAACTCCCAAAATGTACAGTGTCTTCAGAAAGTATTCACGCTCCTTGACTTTTTCCACATTTTGTTGCGTTTATAGCCTGAATTTAAAATGAATTAAATGGAGATTTTTGGTTACTGGCCTACACCGGCCAAACCCGGACAACGCTGGGCCAGTTGCGCACCGCCCAATGGGACTCCCAATCACGGCCGGTTGTGATACAGCCTGGAATCGAACCAGGGGGTCTGTAGTGACGCCTCAAGCACTGAGATGCACTGCCTTAGACCGCTGCGCCACTCGGGAGCCCTGATTATGGGGTATTGTGTGTAGATTGATGAGGATTTTTTAGAATAAGGCTGTAACATAACAAAATGTGGAAAAAAGGAAGGGGTCTGAATACTTTCCGAATGCACTAGCTGTATCGATTTTGTTATTTATTTTTATAATTCCCCACTCCTCCCCCCCATCAGTATTGATGAGGATAGTATACTGTGGCCCAACTGGACAAGACCCATGTTACGTAAATGGCTTCTTTCCATTCCATAAATGTGTTTTAAGTGGTGTCTCTCACCTCACTTGCAGCCTACTGTAACCATCAGCACAGCTATATTTACCAGGGAATGAAAAGGTATATTGTAGATTGAATGTTCCAGTGAAAAGTAAGCTGTTTGGGATGTTTAGAAGAGTTAGCAAATTAACCATTTGTTCATTCCTTATAATAACTAGTTTCATGTTCTCTCTTTTCCTACAGAATTCAATGTCTTCACTCTAACTGACATTTTCAAAACAGGATCATCAGGATAGCACCTCATCTGTTGCTTGTTCTCTTTGGTACGTAGCAAAACTGGTGCACATCACAGTAGTCACTACTCAGTTAGTTTAGCTTCCTATCATTTTTAAGTGATAACAACCTATTGAAAATAACATCTTGGTCCTGTGTAGCTCAGTTGGTAGAGCATGGTGCTTGCAACGCTAGGGTTGTGGGTTCGATTCCCAAGGGGGACCAGTATGAAAAAACATTTATGCACTCACTAACTGTAAGTCGCTCTGGATAAGACCGTCTGCTAAATTACTAAAATGTAAAATGTCTGTATAAGGGCTGCATTTCATTTTCTACATGTGACACAGAATGACTGTTTATGTGCCCTGCACTCCAAATCCAGGTACTGCAGGGTGTTACTCTCATCCATGTGATCACTGTTAATGAGGGATTGTTTACAAGTGAACCTCTGCAATAAGATAAACCTACTGAAGTCAGTTTTATGGAGCAATCAAATGAGATTGTTGTGTAAGATTAAGCAGTAAAGCATTAGCAGCATCTTTCTCTTTATTTCCCCTTCTTCCACTCTCTACAGACATAGATTTGGGGTCCAGTGAAGAAGGCCTGTTCCTTGTCCAGTGACCCACACTCCTTCACAAGGGCCATGGTAAAGTGCATCCTCATCATGGCTGTTTTCTATCTACCTGTGAAGAATAGCTGCGATCTGTGTGTGTGCTGTCTGCAGAATCGGAAACTCTCCATTGATTTTCAGCCTTTTAAATCAGCTGTGTTTACTGGTAGCTAGACGGTTGCATCGGACACAGTGCTTCAGCAGGGAGTCTTTTATTTTGACTGGAAGCCTTTCAGTGTTATGGTGATATGGAGTAGTATTACCACTGCATGTGATATGAGTTACATCTTGGTCAATCATAAACCTTGCTCGGAAAACGTGTGTGTGCGGGGATTGAAATTAAGGATTGCCCTATAACTCGGGGCAAGTGACCTGAGCAGTCGCGCAAGTTGAGCCTGCTTGTGGAGGTTGCCCCATTGGGAAGGAGATTTATTGTTATACATTTTTTTTATTTTTTTTATGTGTTTATCTTCGGTCAACCAAAAAATACTCCTGGTTTGCCTGATGGGCGAGTGTCTTTCAGATCTTAAATCCCTGATGTGTATGTATTTTATGTGTGTCTCTGACCGTGTGTGTGTGTCTGACCGTGTGTGTGTGTCTGACCGTGTGTGTGTCTCTGCCTGTGTGTGTGTGTCTGACCGTGTGTGTTATGCGTTCCTGTGCCTGCCCTCTGACTGGCCCCTGCAAAGTGTTACCCCAGCCATGCGGACAGGACAGGACACTCTGTGTCAGCTTGGCTCCCAGACACAATCAGTTAGTGGGATGGTCGTGCTGAGCCAGCAGCCTGCTGCCCCAGCCCTGTCCTTTATCTGCAATGTCTATGGACCAGACCACCCTAATCTCTCTTTGTCACTGCCAGTATTGCCATCATGCTCTCACTAGACTGGACTCCTATAGTGTCCTAGCCTTACCGCCCATGGGCCCCATGGTGTGGCTGAAACAGACCGGGACAGAGCATAGAGTACAGCCTTCTGCTATAGCCCTCCCTGTTTCAGAAGGCAGTCTAAACATTTTTCACCAATTTAGTCCCTGAATAAAAACAATTTAACTGCTTATGTGTTCATGCCTCACATTACCATCAAATAAATGTCCTCTGTGGGTTTCTGAAATATGCTAATCTTAAATTGGGAAGTTGGTATGCAACATCAAAGAGCTCCTCACGTGTGTCCTCACTATTTATAGTTGGTTTTAGCATCAACACTCCTCTGATTACATTTGGCTTCATCAGTGGCTGTTTGAAAGCCTATTCAATTAAGTTACTGTTAGAGGTATGAAAACAGATTAGGTTAAATGTGGGAGTGGTTGGAGAATGGCTACAGTCGAAGGTGATTGTAACCAGTGAATGGGGATAGTAGTGGACTATTGAGTTATTTTACAAGACACTGGACATTCCACATAATCAACTACATATGTTCTGCAGGAGGAGGAGGGTCCGCAGAGCATGGAATCTATCCACGCCAATCAGATCTTCCCCAAGAAGCCCCCAGTCCTGGAGGAGGAGAGCCTGCAGGTGAGAACACTAGTTGTCGGAGCTGGTTAGCACAATGCCAAGTCATGCCTGTACAGTTATCGCAAAGTCATTCTAAATGTGTTTGTAATGGTAATTTACAGTACGTAGGTGTGTATTTATATGGCACCTTTTCAAGTGATAAGGTTCTGTGCCCTTTGATAACTTCCCTCTTGTGGTGCCAGGTGCCCTTTCCCGAGCTGCATGGTGAGTTCACAAAGTATGTGGGGAGAGCGGAGGATGCCATCATCGCCATGTCCAGCTACCGCCTCCACATCAAGTTCAAAGAGTCAATCGTCAACGTAAGTACTGCCTACTAACTAAATGAAGGCTAGGTACTTGATAGCACACAGTTTATCACCCAGCCTAACACACACTTTAATTTCACAGACAGTGCCTAAGTGTCTGAAGAAACTCTACAGCTGGTCAGTAAAGTGAAACCCTATTGTCTCCAGTCTCTGTGTACCTTGACTTTTTATGAATGGAGACTGTGTGATGGGTCCAGTGACAGTGTGCCACTACTGTTGTGGTAACAAGGCAGGCAGGCAGTCTGGAGAGGGCATTCTCAGTCGTTTGCTTTTCTCTTTCCACTCGCCGTTGCCATGGTTGCAAAGATCCCGTCAGGGATGCACAACACTTCCGCCCTCTCCCCCTTTTGCCATGTTGTCTATATAAAGACCATATGTTACCAATGTGTAGTTATTCTTTTAAATTGACATCTCATCATTACACTGGTCTTAGTACAGAAAATTCCCCCCATTTCAAACAAATGACACTGCTTCACTTCGTCTCACCATCCTGAGATGGTGTAGTACTGTAGTATAGTACCGTAGTGATAAACAGCATTGCTGTACAGTTGTGCAGGTTCTCCTTTTGGATCGGCATGTTTTGAGGTATACAGGGACGTTTTTGTTCAATCACCTCCACACTAACAGTGTGTTAGAATGTTCCAGTTCTTACCGGCTAGCTCACCTATTAGATTTTTTTTTCCATTGCTGCCGTCAGTCAGTCGTGTTATATTGGAACTGAATCTCACTATGTTCCATGAAACAACAGAGTGTGTTCTCTTCACACATTTGGATGGGACGGTAAAGTGCTGGCGCAGTGAGGCAGGCCGTTAACAAGCATCCAAGGAATTCATGGTGTGGTCAGATGTAGATTAGAGAGCAGGAATTAAAACAGAGCCGCGGGATGTGCGAGCGTAAGGAATGTGTGGCCAGGCAGCAGCACAGACACAGCTTTAACTCTGTTTCCCTTTTCTTTATTGTCTCTCCTGTTTTGTTTTGAACAACAGAGTGACAGTTGTTGTGAGGTGTCAGTAAGTACCCAGCAGCCCCTGCATGCACAGTGTGGTGCCCTGCCCACAGACTGGGCTGGGGTGGATGACATCATGGCAACTGTGTGTGTGTGTTAACCCGTTGAACACTGACCGCCTGTCCATTATGCATGGCATTGGACCGTGCTGGAATTGTGAAACAGCATTCGCTGCACTCCCCTCTGAGTCACTGCAGAGCAGAAAATGTGATTTTGGGTGAAACTCTTTGCTCTGCCATTACCTGCTTGCAAAAATGCTATAATGTTCGCCTAATTTCAGTTTGTGACCAAACAAGCAATGTATAGTGTAGAGCAGGGGTATTTAACTCTTACGAGGTCCGGATCCTGCTGGTTTTCTGATCTACCTGATAATTAATTGCACCCACCTGATTTCTCAGGTCTAAATCAGTCCCTGATTACAGGGGAACAATGGAAGCAGAAAAAAAGCAGTAGAACTGGCTTCGAGGTCCAGAGTTGAGTTTGAGGGGTGTTGAGAATGATTGTACGATCTAAACCGCTGTGAAATAGATTTTTTCAATAACAAAAAATATATTGTTTGAAGCTGGTGTACAAAACCGAAAGTAAAAAGACACAAAAGCTAAACTTACGCCTCGAGTTGCCCACAAAGCTACGTACTGGACCTTTAAGTATAATACTATAGTTTTGATGGTATTTGCCAAGATCAGATGAGGGTTTAATAGACAGTAAATGTGAGATGATAGGGCTGCAGATGAACATTTACTGCACTATGATCCAACAGTTTTACATACTGAATCAGTACACGAGGGAAGAACATCAAATCGGAAGGCAGTGCTCGAGGAGATGTGAAAATGACAACCTTTGCCTGGGAAATGCCATTTGACAACTAATGCAGCTAGTTTACATTTGCAGCCGTAGGTGTCGAGGTGCAGTATGTGCTCAGATTTACATGGGGACAGCAGTGTAGCCTTTAGCACTCCTTGCATGATCGGCATTATCACACTTAACATGAAACATGAACTAGCCTACTAACTGGCTTGGAATTTAGACATTTTATTGGTGGCAATATTGCACAAGCATTTACTGCATGTGCTTGTGAATTCTGCTGTCTTTCTTTAGGATATCCCCTAGTGCAAATGTTGAGCACATGTAGGCCTAGAGCCTGAAGCTAGGTTATTTGTGTGTGGAAAATGTCAGCCTGCTGGTTTGGAGATTGTGGTACAGAGTGTGACTGTTCAGTTCCTGTGTCTGTGTACTTCTTCTCTCACCAGGTCCCTCTGCAGCTCATAGAGACTGTGGAGTGTCGTGACATGTTCCAGCTCCATGTCACCTGCAAGGACTGTAAGGTCGTCAGGTAGGAGGACCAACTGAAACAATACATGCATGCATATTGCAAGTAACATTTTTGCTGATGTTCATGTCTTGGTTTAGGCCTATAGCTAGTACGTATGATTGTGCTACTTGTCTCCCAGGTGTCAGTTCTCCACCTTAGAGCAGTGTCAGGAGTGGCTGAAGCGGCTGAACACTGCGGTCCGCCCTCCGTCTTGCCTGGAGGACCTCTTCTCCTTCCCCTTCCATGCCTGGTGTGTGGATGTGTACGCCGGGGAGAAGGAGCAGCACGGGGAGCTGTGCAGGCCAGGTACGCTGACCGGGACACCGGTGTCCTCAGTGTTGACAGACCTAAGTCCTTCCCTTCATCTTGTCTCATCTCACATCTCCTCTGTGTCCCTGTGTGCCCCGTTAGGAGAGCATGTGACCTCTTGGTTCAAGAACGAGGTGGAGAGGATGGGCTTTGACACTCAAAACGCCTGGAGGATATCTGACATCAACAGCAAGTTCCGGTATGAGCAGCCAACAGCCCCCTGACAGCCTGCATCCTACAGGGCTGATCTGATTACCAGGCCTCCTAGGGTAGTGACATGATAACTGTCTGCTGTCATCCTGCTGCACACACTGCTCTGTGTGTCTGATACAGAGGCTGGTTGTACTGTTGTCCTCCAGTGGTGATGAGCCTCCTGTAGATAAGGGCCTTGTCCACGATTAGGTGTCCGAGGATAGGGGCTTTTTAGAGGCATCACTCAGCCTGTGCCCCCCTCCTGTTCTAACCCCTGCTCCTCTCTCACCTGGTGTTGCCAGGCTGTGCTCCAGCTATCCGCAGCAGCTCCTGGTGCCAGCCTGGATCACAGACAAGGAGCTGGAGAACGTGGCAGCCTTCCGCTCCTGGAAGAGGTTCCCGGCCGTTGTGTTCAGGTGGGGCTTTCTCTCTGTCTGTGTGTAGTGTTGTTAGTCAGTGAGAGAGAACAGGGTTAGGTTGTCTGCGAATACAATGCAAAGCAAGGACAACTCCTTTCACCCTGAGGTGTGTTGCGTGAGTAAGGGGGGTTCCATCTTTGCATATGTACGTTTTTTGGACCCAATCCTTTCACAGGATACCTTGTTATTGATAGTGTTATTGACTCCAGAGGCCACATGGATCAGGGTTGCTCCATGTTGTTTTCCCACACAGTGCAGTCTGTTCTGTTACGTGTCACCTGACTGTCCCATGCCTCTCTTCCAGGCACCAGAGCAGTGGGGCTGTGATCGCCCGCTGCGGCCAGCCGGAGGTCAGTTGGTGGGGCTGGAGGAATGCAGACGACGAGCACCTGGTCCAGTCCATCGCCAGGGCCTGTGCTGTGGACTGCAGCTCCTGCAAACACCTGGCAAACGGATCCTACATCAATGGAACCAATGGAATCATCGGCGCCAATGACCTCGTGGACACTGACTTCGGTCAGTCCACAACACACAAACATGCACAAATTCTCACACACCATACCATACACACAGAGTGCTGAAGCAGCACCTTCCTATCTGTTTGTGTGGCTTTGCTGCAGACACTTGTTTGTGCAATGTGGGCCTGTCAGGGCTTGTCTGAGGGGCCATCACATGTATTACTGCTTTTATTTGATAATACTGACTGTCATAACCTATGTAGAGATTTAATTCAGGTTGTGTCTCTTTGTGTGTCAGAATCGTCGCTGACGAACAGCTCGGAGGTAGAGACGCTGGCCATCCAGCCACAAAAGCTGCTGATCCTGGATGCCAGGTCATATGCAGCCGCTGTGGCCAACAGGGCCAAGGGAGGGGGCTGTGAATGCCCAGGTAAGACGGCTCCTCTCTGGGCCAGTGGATTCAGGAGACTGTCAATGGGTTTGCATGGAAGCAGGTTGTCAACTTAATGTCAACAGAAAAACTGTCCAAACTCACAATCTGTACTGTTATTTTCTGCCCTAGAGTAGTTGTTTTGGGATTAATGATATGTTATTTTGCCACAAACTGACTTTCACCATCTCCTCCTCCATACAGAGTACTACCCCAACTGTGAGGTGGTGTTCATGGGCATGGCCAACATCCACTCCATCCGCAAGAGTTTCCAGTCTCTGCGCTTCCTCTGCACCCAGATGCCCGACCCGGCGAAGTGAGTTGTGCCTCTACCACTGTAGTGGAGGTCCATTCCGACTGGACTCACAATCCAAGATGAATTACACAAGTAGAGACCATCTACTCCACTCCAGTTTGTTGCCATGGTGGCTCAGTAACTGTAGTAACTCCAGCTGTGTTTTGGCCTTGCCAACACATCTGGTTCTGGTTTAGGAACCTGGCCCAGCCCACAGCTAAAGGATCTCTTTCCATCTGAACTCCCACATTCCACTCTGCCATTTGTAATTTAATCACAATGTCTCCCTTAAACCAAGAGCACATTGTTGAAAGTACTCAGACGCAATAATAGTAAACACTTTTCATAACTATGGTCAAATTCAATGAAACAGACATATTAAAGATACATATTTTTGATTTGGGACAGCTTGAAAACTCCCTGTTTTTATTTATTGTTTGTATAAGAGCCTCTTTGCTCATCACATTTAGAGGAGGTCTTTGGTTTGTCTGTATCTAAGATGAGCTGTTGTGTTTAAGTCAGTGCTTGGTGTGACTGAGTGTATGTGAGTAGTTTATGTACACTACAGTGAGGCTGTGCATTCAGGAGATGGCTTAACCATCTCTCTCCCTCTGCAGCTGGCTGTCTGCTCTGGAGAGCACCAAGTGGCTGCAGCACCTGTCTCTGCTGCTGAAGGCTGCCCTGCTGGTGGTGAACGCTGTGGACCGCGACCACAGACCTGTTCTGGTGCACTGCTCTGACGGATGGGACCGCACGCCCCAGATCGCTGCCCTGTCCAAGCTGTTGTTGGACCCATACTACCGCACCATTGAGGTAGGCTGGCTGGGGCGATCATTGGGCCCTGTTGATTGTTGTGTATAGGAACATTTTAGGTTGATTTAATAATTAGACATAGAGGCACATTTACATGGCTGGAAGAAATGCGTATGTGCCCCTCTTAAAGTATAACATCCATTTTGACTGAAATGTATCTCTTACTGTTGGTATGATTTCTCTACAGGGCTTCCAGGTGCTGGTGGAGACTGAGTGGCTGGACTTTGGCCATAAGTTTGCTGACCGCTGTGGCCACGGGGAGAACTCTGAGGACCTGAACGAGCGCTGCCCGGTCTTCCTGCAGTGGCTGGACTGTGTTCACCAGCTCCAAAGGCAGTTCCCATGCTCCTTTGAGTTCAATGAGGCCTTCCTGGTGAGGAGGATGACCATAGACCTGAGTATGATGGAATCAAACTCACTTAGTCAGGAATCTGAATTAGATCACAGAATTGGATGCAACTCACATTTTTATATTTGGATTAGGATGAATGACAGTCAAATTTTGTTGGAGTGAGTTACTATCTTTATCTGGCTGTGAGACCGTGAAATGTAATTACCCTGGAGAGGCTCAGAGATGCATGGCCTTTTTTAATCTCACTATCATGATCATACCTGAGATGTGAGCATGCTCCTGCATGTTTGTGTGTTTCTGTGCAGGTGAAGATGGTGCAGCACTCCTACTCCTGTTTGTTTGGCACCTTCCTGTGCAACAGTGGGAAGGAGAGGGAGGACCGTCAGGTTCGGGAGAGGACCTGCTCCGTGTGGTCACTGCTGCGACCAGCCAACCGCGCCTTGAGGAACATGCTCTACTCCTCCCACTCCGAGACTGTATGTCTGCTCTGTTTGCTCACCCGTTTATATTGGAACAGTCTTCCATGCCTTAAATACAATGGGGGGGGGGGACTTTTAGGGGACGCTCAAGAGTGCTATAACTTAAATTTGTTTACTTAAAATGTTCATGGTCCTAGACCTAAACTTAATTTATGACACAAACAATGTCATCTTATCTATTTAAAACTGTTTTTGTGGCCACTTTGTTGACATTGTACTTTCTTGCCTTGCTTGCTCAAGTGTGAATATTTTGTCTGTCACATATATTTATATTTATGTACAACCCTCTGTATATTCCTATATCTAAAGTTTTGTCTGTTGTAGGTGCTCCACCCAGTGTGTCATGTGCGTAACCTGATGCTGTGGACGGCAGTATACCTTCCCAGCTCCTCCCCCACCACGCCCTCTGACGAGTCGTGTGCACCCTATCCTGTGCCAGGCGCCAACCCTGAGGACACTCCCATGGGCAGGTGAGCCTGCCACTCTGCTCCCTACTCCCTGATGTAAGATAGACCCAGGTTGAGGGCACCACAGCCAGAGGGACCTCGCTCTGTAACTGCTTTTCACTCACACAATGATTGGTCTGGGAGATGCAAAGCGTTTTTATCCTCTGCTTATTTCATCTCTCATGACTTTGTCAGTGTCTTGAAAAGAGAAAAATAAGTAGGTTGAGGCTGTTTACAACAACATCAACATACCGCAAGGTATTTTTGTGGTAATTTGTTATTGACGATAACTGTGTTGAGGACGTGTTTCAAAAACAGTGCTGAATACGTTCCATATTTAATTTTCTGTGCAAGATTAACTGTCTGTTTTTAGTTTTTCTTTGATCAATAGGTTATGGGGGTAACATTTGATTACAACGCTAATCTTACATCATCTTCTCAATCACTTGAGCTATGCGTCACTCCGTATTTTCCATTTGTGGACATTCATGTCTTAATCCTGAACACTCTAATATGATTACCTGATTATAAACACAGCCTCCACTTCAATCATGAGGCCTCAAAGATACAGAGCCATTGTTATGGGATAAAAGGCTGTTTTTTCCATGTGCTAATCAACTCAATTCCTCTCTTTCCTCCCTCGAAAGACGTCCGAAGACCCGTTCCTTCGATAACTTGCCCAGCGCGTGTGAGCTGGGGAGCTCGCTTGCCCCCAACCGGCGCTCCAGTGACCCAAACCTGAATGAGAAGTGGCAGGACCACCGGCGCTCTCTGGAGCTCAACATCGCTGTGGGGCCCGACGGAGGGGGAGCTCAGGATGGGCGGGGTAATGGCCAGCCTGGAGCAGCAGGGCCTCAGGCAGGCACGGCCGACTCTGAGCCGGAGGACAGCCCTGAAGGAGGGCAGACTGAGCTGAGAGACAGAGCCTCCAAGGGGTTGTTAGCAGCAGGAGAAGAGATGGAGCTCTCCGTTGAGCTGACTGTGGCAGAGGGACAGATGGAGAACATTCTCCAGGAAGCAACGGAGGAGGAGGCTGGTGCCGATGCTCAGAGAGAGGCTAACGCTGCTGCTCCTCCTATTGCCGTGGCTCAAACTCTGATTGATGCTAACGCTAATGGAACAGGGACAGAGAAAGAGGTCAGCACCAGTGATGCTGAGACTGATAAACAAGCTAACATCAATGGGGCTGAGACTATCACTAATGGGCATCACCCAGAGAATGGCACAGATGAACCTGAGGAGGAGTTTAGTGTCTCTCCAGCCAGTCCCACGGACTTTCCAAAGGAGCAGGAGGCGGTAGAGGAGCCGGAAGAGGAGCTGGTGAAACAGGTTCTGGAGAACTGTACTGCCCAGGAGGAGCCAGACCACAACCCTAGCACCAGCACCCCCAGCCCAGCCCAGCCAGCCCCCGCTGCCCCTAGAACTATGACCAATGGCTTTGGAGAGATGACACCAGAGGCTGCTGAGAATCACCTTCCACCAGAGCCTAAGTCCAGCAGACACCTCTATGAGGTCCTGGTGCAGGTTGACAAGGGGGCCTCCCTCATGGAGAGCTCAACAGAGACTCTGACTGAAGAGGCCTGCACCAGGCCAGAGGCCCCAGTGCATGTACCCGTCTGCCCAGGCCCCAAGCCCTGCACTGAAGGCAGGAGTCAACCCCCCTGCCACAGGAGAATGAACGGGGAGGCAGAGCCAGAGCAGGGGGCACCCAGGATTTCAAATGGAGGACACAAGCGGCCCTCCATCAGTGCCTTCCAGTCTTTGAGTGCTGATCCCAGCAGGGATGGTCTGTGTAATGGCGAGAGCTTGGAGGGGGAGCCCTGCAGTGGCCCTCACAAGGTGAATGGGGAGCGGGCCCCACTGAGCCGCCAGGTGTCCCTGGCCTCCTGCAGCTCCCTGACCCACCACCGCCGGGGAAGCTGCTCCCAGCACCGCTGCCTCCACACCCTACTGGGGCGCCCCGCTGCCACACCCAGCCCCGAGCAGCCGGCCCGCAGTCACCTGGACGACGACGGGCTGACGCTACACACGGATGCCATCCAGCAGCGGCTGAGGCAGATCGAGGCAGGCCACCAGATGGAGGTAGAGACACTGAAGAAGCAGGTGCAGGAGCTGTGGAGCCGCCTGGAGAGCCATCACCACGCAGCGTCCCTCAGGATCAACGGAGACATGGGAGACGAAGTGGTAAGACTCGGCCTCACCCTGCAGAGAGATGACTTGGCAGTTAAGAGCCGTGACTAAGTTGATTTGAGTGAGGAGTTTCAAAAATGATTTGATCAGACTGATAGTGCTGAGGAAAATGTTTAGTATTTGTGAGAAGTAGAGGAAACTTTCAGGAACTAGACATTTGAGGGGAGAACCACGTAATTATTCATATTTAGTCAGATGTGAAATTACAAAGATACTGTGTTTCTGTTGTCTCATTCCCTCTCACTCAGACCTCAATGACAGACTCGGAGTATAACCTGGACGCTAACTGCCTGTCACGCTGCAGCACAGAGCTCTTCTCAGAGGCTAGCTGGGAGCAGGTGGACAAGAATGACAGTGAGGTAAGCTGCCTGGCTGAATGAGATGCTACAATAGGGGACAGGTATGAGGGGTGGAAGTTGAATGATGGACTATAGTGGCTGTAGAGACTGGGAGTTCACAGATAAAGTTTGGCTGACCTTAAGATGCTAGCTGAGAACTGCCGTTTGGCTGCCTGTTGCAGGTGACCCGCTGGTACCCGGACCACTTGGCAGCCCAGTGCTACGGGTGTGAGAGTAGGTTCTGGCTCGCCACCAGGAAGCATCACTGCAGGTAACCAACCACAGGCTCTTGTCCTTGCTATGGTTTTGACTGGGCCCTGGCTGCCCTCAGACACACTACTATCACTTCTGATGTGATGAGACTAAGCTAAGGAGACACTGTCTCAGTTCAAGCTTGTTGATTTCAGTTTGTTTTCTACTCGTTTTGTTTCTTCTTTCCCAGAGCTTCCTGCTTTTGTTCGTTTGGGTCTTTTTTTTGCTTTGCAAATGTATCGCCTGTAATTCAGGTGTTGTAATGTGATTTGCCTTATTATGCGCAGGCATCAATGATAAATGACAATGAAAATTGTCATTCTATCATTACCGTTTTGTGAGAGAAGACAAATATTTAGTTTTCTTCATGGATGTTGTGGATGTGCTTATGAATTGGACAGATCTGCCATGCAGGTGCTGTAGTCTCTGCATTGCCTCTTTGGTTTTCTCATTTCCTCATATTGTTATCCTCTCTACTTCCCCTGTTCTCTGGGCCAATGTGGGACAGCTTCAACATGTTGCCACTGCTATTTAGATTTCCATGCTGCTTCAAAAGCTGCATATCAATATGCTGTCTGCTTTTCACTTTGTTGTTTACTATCATCATCATCTTGGTTAAGCCATAGTCAGCAAACTAGTTTACCGGCACCATTTTGGTCCCGGTCCAACAGAATGCTCACAATGCCACATTGTAGCCTAAAAAGCATCTTCATTTAGTTTTTTCCCTGTTATGCAAACTGGAGTTTTACAAGGTGTCTTGGCTTTGAGCCCAGCTGTAAAGGCCTTACATGACAATTAGCTTGTTGGCAATATGTTAGCATATGGGTTATTTGTGACGTTTGCTACACTGTAGGGCTGATTGCAGACATGTAGTGTAATTTAAAGATTGTTTGAATGTGCAGCATAAATAAAGGCCATTCAAGACAGACCTTTTCTGTGCTACTGGTATCATCCAGTCAAGACCACAGTGAAGGAAACTTGTGGAAAGTTTTTGAATCCGTGCCATAATGGGAGTAGCCTATGTAAAGAGGTCTAGTGTTTATGTATGGAACTGGGAAAGTAGGGTTTCTACAGTGTCTGAGTGAGTGTGATAGGGAGATATGTTGTCTGTATTAGCAGTGTAGACTAGATGAGAGAGCAGTGTGTGAGTCTGGTCTGGGCTTCTCTCTGATGGTTGCTCCATTCTGTACCCTCCTCTCCTCCACAGTGACAGGGAGCCTGTCCAAGAGGCCTGGTGAGATACGGCTCCACTGTCCCCCCTCCCCCTCTCCCCTCTCACCTCCCCTCCCTCTAATCCTGCATTGCTCCACCTTTTTGGTTGACTTCATCCTAAACTAACCCACCCCCTGCCTACTGTAAAACCAACCCACTCAGTCACTTTATGTTGGCAGCATTCTCCTTAAGAAACTCTCAGATGGTTCTCACATGACCCTGATGGCCAGCTCCTGTCTGGTCATTTGTCATGTGGAAGGTATGAGCATGAAGCTGAGAGTGGCTGGCAGTTGTCTGAAAAGATGTATTAACAACACACCTGTTTTTCATGGCAGTGCAAGGGGTGCATTAGTGAGTGGGCGATAGGGGAGGTTTTGGTTTTCAGGCATTTCACCAATACTTCCACCTGGAAATGTCTAATCAGTGACCTAAGTGTTGAGCCACTAGTCTGATAACATACAGAACCACGGGACAATGGACCCCCCCCCCACACACCACCATAGCACCTCATCATACTGTACCTACTGTAGGCCCTTCACATCCTGACAGCATGCTGCCCCCTGCATCGCACCCCACCAGCCAGCATGCTACTGGAGTCCACTCAGTCCTTTAAGACCTACAGTACTGTATGTGACCAGCCTGGATGGTCCAGGGTGATTTGTGGGTTTATATTTACTCGGGACCACTTTAAAAAGTTGCATTTCCCTGATGAAGTGCAGCCAGTCAGGTTTTCTTATCAGGGTGTCAGTATTACAAGTTATGATGAGTATAAAGATTTTGCCCTACATATTAATCAAAGGGTCTTACTTTTAATTGCTGCATGGGTTTTTCTCTTATACCCATTAAACAGCCCCTCTGTGATGGAGACTGAACCTGTGCTGTCTCAATGTCTCCCCCTGTAGGAACTGTGGGAATGTATTCTGTGCCAGCTGCTGCGACCAGAAGATCCCTGTGCCAAGCCAGCAGCTGTTTGAGCCCACCCGTGTGTGTAAGACCTGCTACGGCAGCCTCCAGATCAATACAGCTCCCAATC
Organism: Coregonus lavaretus; assembly: GCF_964263955.1. NCBI lineage: Eukaryota > Metazoa > Chordata > Actinopteri > Salmoniformes > Salmonidae > Coregonus > Coregonus lavaretus. Next base: position 81,750 of record NW_028162794.1, read on the forward strand.
CCATGGACCTGGAGCTGGAAGAACCCATCACAGACAGCTCCAACTAGGGCCCTGGGAGGGGCTAGGCCGGACCCCCCAGCCAATACCCAGCTAGCCACTGACACAGTCAGGCACATTGCTGACCAGCTCAGGAGCTGCAGAATGTCCCATGTACATGTGTGTGCTGCAAAATATGGATTTTCATGTATATAGGTCTACAATGCCAGATGTAGTGGAGGTCGGTGAACAAGGTGTTTTTGCTAGATGCTAAGCACTTTGAATGGTGGTTATGCACAGGAATGAATTAATGGACAGATGGACGGGGGGGAGGATGGGTGTGTGACAACACACAGAGGACTGCTGGTAGTGTTCGTCGAGGTAGTGTTGGACTGGGACAGCGATAGAGCGAGGATGGCCTGTCTGGTCCTGCTGTCCAGGGGGGCACAAGAGGGTCATCTCCGAATGATGCTGCAAAGTCTTCTTGAGGTCTTGTGTTCATCTGAAACATTTTTAAAAGCGTTTTTTACCCCACATACATTTCTCTCTTACAGGAGTAGTACCATCATCCATCCCCTAGTTACTTTTCCTGTTGGACAGTGGAGAGATTTGGGACAGAATGAAAAACAGCTCGGACAAAATGAAAAACAGCTCCAGTGCTTCAGAAACCGCTTCCAGTGTCCAGAATAGGGCTGGACTGTGATGGCAAGACCTTCCATTGACTTCTGGGGAACACCTGGATGAATTTGGGCAGAATTTCAACTTGAGTTACGTGTCTGAAGTAAGGACTCTGCCCTAAGCAGGGAGGGGATTTGGGAGTCACTGAGATCTAATAAGTGTTCGTTTGAATGGCATCAAAGTATGAATCCTCTACTAGCTGGTTCCATTTTGCCCTCTCTTGGTGTGAATAAGTGCCACACACCAATAGCAGACAGAGTGTAGATAATGTTGACAGCTGGTATTATGACAGAGCTTCTGAACTAATGGCGCGTTCAAAACAATACAAGGTAAAATCATGACGTCAGTGATCTTCAGGTCAGAAAGTCGGAGCTCTAGAAAGAGGCCCGAATTCACGAGTTGAAATTCCTAGTTGGATGACCGTTCAAATAGGTTTTTCCCAGTCGGAGCTAGTTTTTTCCCGAGTTCCCAGTTGTTTTGAACGCGGCATAAATGAAACTTGGCATTGTCACTTATTATCAGAGACCTAAATATGCTCAAGGTTGTCTGCCAAGGAAAGGCTGTGAAAATGCAGTTGTTTACTCTGCCTTCATGCACATTACTTCAAATTAGGATGACCCCCCCCCAATTTACCCAGCAGGCACATGGAGCATGGTGGCGCTGAAGTGGACATGACATCACGTTGTTCAATCCATCACAATCAGGGTTTAATAGGAAGTGCTGTAATGGTTGTCATGGTGTCACTAAGGGATGTGCTTCGGTCGTGTTTCTGTATCAGTTTCCTCCTGTGTCATTTACCAATGTGTCCTCATCTGCAGGATGGGTGAATTAATTACCCAACACTGACTGCTTAGTTAGTTACTAACTCCCTTGCTATTCGTTGAACATAACTTAATATTTTAGTGCTGTTTCATTGCGAGACATAAATGCGTCACAATCTTTCCCTTGGAACATCCTCATAACCACCATTGTATAATGTCCTATATAAACCAAGGAAGTGCTGGATAGTACAATGGGATGAAATGTATAGTACTGTGTCTGTGTGGAACATCCCAGTGACATTAGAGGGTGTTCTTCTCTTAGCTGGTTAGCTCAGTCTTCTCCAGCTGAAATGAGAAGAGTCGCTTATTTCATCTCCTCAGAGACACCTTACCCTGCCCAAGGGCCATTCAATATACTCCTCTCAAGATACATTTTTGTAAAATAAATAATATATTCATAAGTATATAGCATTTAAGAAACGATTGTATAGAAGAATCCTTTTATAGTGGCTCACTAAATTAGTCACCAAAAACCTTTTTTTCATTTATCTTTTTCTTTTTGTTGATTGCAGAAAAAACTATACTTGCAACCTGTTGTAAACAGGATTATTATTTTTTTTACGAGGACATGGTGTTCCTGTTTTGATGCTGCAGTGGTTTTCCAATTTATTGCTATCAGTACCTTTTCATTATTTATTGATGTTTTGTTCTTGAATTGTCTCAAATTTAGACAATTCCATTGCCACAGGATAATCAGTGTTTATCAGTAGTGGATCTTAAGGGCCGTGAGATTCCTATGCACTGACAGAATGGTGGTCCAAAACAAGCAACATAAACCTATACTATACCCCCACTCATATACACTACGTGCACACACTACCTCTACCATACACACATACAGGAGCTCCACACACTCATACGTGCACACAGAGATATTCTCACTGCGCTTATAGTAGTTATTTTCTTTTCAGATGTTCACCATCAAGATTGGCCTTTTGTTATTATTGATTTTGTGTTTTACAAGCTATCAATTGGAGCATTAAATGTATAAATACAACCCTAGACTATGTCCAAAATGATCTCCTTCAAGACTGCCAATCGTCAATAGTGACACTTGTCGTACTAGCAGTACACAAATGAATCACAGGATTTCAGCAAATTTGGTTATTATTCACAAAACTCTGATCAGCAGACTGTGCGAAAGGGCCATGTATAGTTTGGACAGCCATCTTGTAAACCATCTGAGGGCAGACAACTTTGGACTGTTGATCTCTTTCAATGACCCCCTGAATAGCTTCTAGTGTGTACATTTCAATGGCTGGGCTGAGTAGTCCATAGCTTTAGATCTCAAAGCCATGCAGGTCTTTTTGGTCATAATTTCCCAAACTGAGGTTTGACATTGAGGGCTAAATTAGGTCCAGAATAATGCTCCTTTAGACACTAATTTACTTCTGGCTTCCAGCAGTGTCCCTGCCGCCCTCTGGCGTGTCGAGGCTAGTGGCTGTAGGGCAGTTTCACCATCACAGGCATGATGAGGGGCAGCAAACTTGGCTAACAATCCATGAATGCAAAAACAAAATAATTTTTTGCATAGCGTTTCAGTTTATCAAACAAGACACTGCCACAGAAATATATCAAACAATAAAGCAGAAAATGAAAGTCTGATGTTCTATCCAGTATTATGTCACCCACAGAAGGACTCCCATGAGGGATGAGCCTGTTTTTGTTTTGGTGCTGTTGTGGGGCATAGCTGGATGTGATGGGAGTATGTGGGAGGGGTTGGATTTACACATTATTGTCTGTCTGGAGGATCCCTTCCTACACTTTGCCCACTTGGGTTTTGAGTTATCTTGAACTTCTGCTGCGTTTTCATTTCTCTTCACTCGTGATTTAAGAAGCTGCCCATCAAGTAGCATCCCTGCAATGGCCCAGGAATCCGGAGTAAATGCAAGTGTTTGTTTGTGTGTGTGTGTGTGTGTATGTCAGAGGGAGACTGGTGCCACGCAGTTCTAATACAGGTCTCTATTAAAGCAGTGGAGGCTGCTGAGGGGAGGACGGCTCATAATAATGGACGGAACAGCTCAAATGGAATGGCATCAAACGCATGGAAACCATGTATTTGATACTATTCCGCTCCAGCCATTACCATGAGCCCGTCCTCCCCAATTAAGGTGCCACCAACCTCCTGTGTAACAAAGGGATAACTAATGTGCTTTTGATTTGTATTTCTCCTTTAACCTTTATGTTTAAAAAGCACTTTCAACCTTCTCATGTCTCCTTGGTCCAAGGAGACTTTGAGCTGTTTCCTGTAACAGGACATAGCAGTTTCTTGTAACAAGTGCTCCTTTGTTTAGTATGAATATTTTGTTTTGTTGAATTTACTTTAAAGAGCATTACATTGATGTAGAATGAAAGGAAAATAAAGTGGCTATTTCCATCTGTTATTTGCTAGCCGGAATAGATTCTCATGCAAAACTAAAATGATATGCAAGATGTATGGTACAAAAAAAGGACACATCTAGACACATTGGAGGGGTTGCTCAATTATCTTTAATGTATGTACAAAAATCAAGAAAAACCTTTAGTTGTCTTGCAACGATGTTTACTTATTGAATACAAATTCATGTGAATACATGACAGAAAAACACAGCCCAAAAATCAAGGTAAAAAAGCAACAACTGCTGCTCTAAATTACTCATGCTCTTTGATGTGACAAATGTAATATTTTTTGATCAATTGAAAAAGAAGCGATAATAGTGACGAACCCTGACGATTACTGGATTTCATAGATAGTTCACTGCACCGAAGTAAGAACAGGACATCTGTACCATAATAAGCAGCTGCAGGCAGCAGACTCCAGAACAAGCTGAGAGCATGGTCAGCGAGCGCCACTGCCTGCTGTTTTAAATCAAAGACAAAGCTTATTATCCATTTTAGGTATACTTAACACAAGGAACACTTGTAGCCTAACATTATTTTGTCCATTTAGTATGGTAAGACAACTGTTATTAAGCAATCATATGCAATTAGATATCAAAGTCCATTTAGTCAAGAGGACCATACAAAGTTGATCCAAAAAGAAGACTGTTCATGTAGAAACAATGAATTTGGAATCCTGCTCAAAGTAAGGGATCTATTCAGTCTGTAAAGCTGAAGCGTTACAGATTCCGCTATAGAAATGTAAAGGTAATTTCCGATTGCGCTGACATGCAGCGTTTACCATGAATGCAGTCTCCGCTAAAGCGTGAACATTGCATATACATTTCAATCATGCTGTAAAACTGTATTTCTGCGATGCGGATTGAATAGAGCCCTTAATCTCAAGTGCAAAGTGAAAAGCTCATGAGCATTGCCCTCTTGGAACCCATTTGATTTGTACAGTACATGGGTGATTAAATGTTGGCATGATTGATGATTGATCCATAGAAAAGCAAAAGTACACTATTGTAACTGGGATGATGAGATTAGATTTATCTCCCTGCAACAATTTCTCCCTGCAACATCATTAGAAACACGTCCTTAAAAAATATAGACTTGGCTTTACCAGCCTACTATTCCCTTTTATCTATAAAAACTGGAACAATATTTACAACTTTGATTTTAGATTATAGCCTCGACCCATTAGAGCCACAGGGTTTCCCTGCAAACGCTGCTCTGTTGAACAGCTATCTGCCATGGGACCATAGCAATGAATACACATATCAGAAAGGAGAAGATTGTCAAAGGAAATGTCCCCAGTGCAACAGTGTGTTGGCAAATGAATCCAGATTGCACTATATACAGGCGATAGGGATGACTTGGTTTTCTGGTTGGTCGTAGCCATGTGCAGAGTGGACAGAGGGTCACACAGCTCCTCTCTCCTAAACCTCTCCTTGTGTTACTCACACAGACGACTGGTCCCACACCTAAAATACAGAGATAGACAGCCATAGAGACTCGGTCACAGAAGATCAACTCTACTCATATGTAGTACTGCACCATTGAGTGTACCAGCTTCACAATCAATCAATCATTTAGAAAATTGGGCAGTCGACGTAATCGAGATATAATTCCTAGTGTGGCTGTGTAACTGTACCTTGTTGACAGGGGTGAGCTGTGTGCGGCGGTCAGAGCCGGTGTGGAGACGTTGGCGGTCGTCAAACCTCCCAGGGGACCTATCTCTGCGGCTGTCCAGTCTGGGGCCTGGGGACTTCTCTCTGTCCAGGGGGCGCACCGGGGACTTGTCCCGCCGGAACTCGGTTCGGCCCTCCCGGTAGCGGTGTGGTGTGCTGGGCTCACGGTGAAGCCCCTCATGGCTGCTAGGGCCCGAGGCCAGACGCTTGGAGATGTGCTCTGTGTATGTGGGTGGTCCTCTCTTACTGGGGCTTCTGCAGAGACCAGCACAAGACAAATGTATGGAGACAAATAAGCTGTTGTTTCAGCTCAGACAAAAGTCAGATCGATAAAACCATGACTACAGATTTAGGCTTTAATTGAAACAATAACAATGGCTAAAATATATTTGGCTGCCAAGCTTTGCTAAGTATCAGCAATGAAAACTCAAAACAGCAGGTGGCACTGTAGACCCTTCCAATATTTAGCACTAGACTTGTGACGCAGTGTATCTAGTTTCTAGAGTTTACTTTGTTTACTTGTATGTGCAAGTATTACCCTTCACCATAGAAGTAGTTGATGGTACAGTAGTTCAGGGCCATTAGCTAAAGGTTTGGGGTTTAGAACATGACAGGGAGAGCTCACCCGCGGCTGGAGCCGGTCCTCTGCAGCTCCCCAGACTCCCTCACCAGGTTGCCCTTGCAGCAGATGACCCGTAGCTTGTTCTGGTAGGAGGAGGCCAGGTAGATGGCCCCAGAAGAGATGGCTGGACCCAGGTAACGGGGGTTAGGGATGTCCAGGTGGGCTAGCACTGGAGGGCTACACACAGGTACATAGAGAGGCAGGGTTAGGATTAAGTCTGGAAATACAGTACCCAACATTCAATTCAGTGAGTTGAGAGGAAGTAATAACATCATGCTTAATGGCCTACTGGACAAATAAATCAATAACATCTGCCATTTAGCACAATGAATGAATAGAACCATTTGCATCAGACAGGGAACATTATTGGAAATCATTTCTCTATTATTGTACTATGTGTTATTCTCAATTTGTGTTATTGATTGTGGTGGCATACTCAGACGAATACTGATGCATTTTTCATATGCAAGTTCTTATTGTGTGAGTTCGTGTTTCAGTCGTTTTCCTTTACCCAAGTGCAGCATGTCCCTGAACCTCGATCACATCCAAAGAGTTAAAATATGTCACAAACAGGTAGGGCTCTCTGTAAGCTGTGCAAGATAGAGAGGGAAAGGTTTACATTACAAAAGGCATGGCATACACATTCACATTTGTAGCACGTTGTTATGACAATATTACATCAAATCCACCACAACGCATACCACTTTATTAGAAATGTACTGTATGAAGATAAAGCTTTTCTGTACACACCGAAGGCCAGGGGCAGACGGCTCCATTTGATCTCTTCAGTGCGGCTCCTTCGTCCATATGCGTCCACAAACACTCCAAACTCTGTGACAGAACAATAGTGTAGATGAATGTACCTTGGAATGTTTTACAATCATGGGCAATATACAGTACATAGGTTGTGTGTGGGAAACACAACACAAAACATTTCTTCCAATATGTACTGTAAAACAGGTAATACAATATCACAGATGTTAAGATACATTTATTGCAATTGCAAATGTCAAGGCAGATCTCACCATGGAAGCAGAGCAGGTACTCCTCCTCCTGCAGAGTGCTGGTGACCTGCATTATGGAGATGGGGAAGCTGTGGCAGGAGGAAGCAAACACTGCCGAGGCCAGAGACACGTCCTTCTTATCCAGGAACTCTACAGGAGGAAATGGAAATGATTTAGTGGCATCAACCTTTAAAATGTGAATAGTAGAGTGGCTAATTTACATGTACCACTTTTGGATTGGCAACATTTCATTTTCTGGTACACATGTTCCAGTTGGTTTACTGAGAGAAACTGTACAGCAACAACAACAAAAAACGACTCCAAAAAGCCCACTAACCCTCCAGAACATACTGCTTCATCTCAATCTCATAGAACTTGTTTGTGCCAATGATGATGCTGTAGCTGGTCAGGTGGAGGCAGCTGCAGGGCTCCAGAGTCTCTATCTCCTGACAGAGGGGTGAAGGAAGGAGGACGTTAGGGGACTAGTGAGGGAATACAACTGATTCACTGATAGGAGGAACAGATTTTCTTCAGGTACAGTTCAATATAAATGAGGTGCATGTCAAGTCACTGTGAGCTGTCTTGAGGGTTAATTAAATGTCCTCTAACCAGAAAATTATGTTTATCCTTCCATCTGATAATTTGTGATACTCACCTTGCGAATGCAGAACTTGTTGAGATTGTCATTGTAACGCAGAATTGTAATCTTGTTAGGCATTGCAGCACAGATACAAGGCCCATTATCTATCTGTAGACAGAAAAATCCACAACGTCAGCCACATAGCTATGATAAGGGATAAACATTTATTCTGCCAAGGGATGACCAACTGAAACAATGCCCCCAAACCATTGAAAACCACTGGACTTACTCTGCCTGCAGAGAAGAGGTGGCATCCCTTGACTGTCTCAAAGATAAATGGTGCCAGTTCAGACTGGGCAGGCAGGTGGGACTGGGCAAGAGACTGCTTCACCTTTTTAATCTCCACCAGACACAGTGCCCTCTCATCCCCTACAGGCCAAACACAGGCATTACACCTCCATTCAATTCAGTCTGACTGACAAATAAATTGTATATGTGCTGTTATCACTGGTGGAGTCAAGTCGGCTGTCTCACCAACAATCATCAGCAGCTTTTCATGCTCCTTCATGATGTGGATCTGGAAGACGGAGCCCAGGCCAGGGATGTGGGTCAGGGAGTTCTTGATCACATTCAGGGCGTACAGACCCTCCTCAGAGCCCACTAACACTATCTGCAGGAGGGGAGAGACCACACTCACATCACTGATTGTGTACTGTACACTGTGGGACTACATTAAGTGCATATACAGTGCATTCGGAAAGTATTCAGACCCCTTGACTTTTTCCACATTTTGTTACGTTACAGCCTTATTCTAAAATTGATTAAATAATGTTTTCCCCTCATCAATCTACACACAATACCCCATAATGACAAAGCAAAAACAGGTTGCTAGATATTTTTGCAAATTTATATATAAAAAAAACAAAAAAAAAACATCACATTTACATAAGTATTCAGACCCTTTACTCAGTACCTTTGGCAGCGATTACAGCCTCGAGTCTTCTCGGGTATGACACTACAAGCTTGGCACACCTGTATTTGGGGAGTTTCTCCCATTCTTCTCTGCAGATCCTCTCAAGCTCTGTCATGTGGCGCGTCGCTGCACAGCTATTTTCAGGTCTCTCCAGAGATGTTCAATCGGGTTCAAGTTCGGGCTCTGGCTGGGCCTCTCAAGGACATTCAGAGACTTGTCCCGAAGCCACTTCTGCGTTGTCTTGGCTGTGTGCTTAGGGTCATTGTCCCTGTTGGAAGGTGAACCTTCGCCCCAGTCTGAGGTCCTGAGCGCTCTGGAGCAGGTTTTCATCAAAGATCTCTATGTACTTTGCTCCGATCCTGACTAGTCTCCAAGTCCCTGCCGCTGAAAAACATCCCCACAGCATGATACTGCCACCACCATGCTTCGCTGTAGGTATGGTGCCAGGTTTCCTCCAGATGTGACACTTGGCATTTAGGCCAAATAGTTCAATCTTGGTTTAATCAGACCAGAGAACCTTTTTCTAATGGTCTGAGAGTCTTTAGGTGCCTTTTGGAAAACTCCAAGCGGGATGTCATATGCCTTTTACTGAGGAGTGGCTTCCATCTGGCCACTCTACCATAAAGGCCTGATTGGTGGAGTGCTGCAGAGATAGTTGTCTTTCTGGAAGGTTCTCACATCTCCACAGAGGAGCTCTGTCAGAGTGACCATCGGGTGCTTGGTCACCTCCCTGACCAAGGCCCTTCTCCCCCGATTGCTCAGTTTGGCCGGGTGGCCAGCTCTAGGAAGAGTCTTGGTGGTTCCAAACTTCTTCCATTTAAGAATGATGAAGGCCACTGTGTTCTTGGGGACCTTCAATGCTGCAGACATGTTTTGGTACATTTACATTTACATTTTAGTCATTTAGCAGACGCTCTTATCCAGAGCGACTTACAGGAGAACTCTTCCCCATATCTGTGCCTCGACACAATCCTGTCTCAGAGCTCAACAGACAATTCCTTTGACCTCATGGCTTGGTTTTTGCTCTGACATGCACTGTCAACTGTGGGACCTTATATAGATAGGTGTGTGCCTTTCCAAATCATGTCCAATCAATTGAATTCACCACAGGTGGATCCCAAGTTGTAGAAACATATCAAGGATGATCAATGGAAACAGGATGCAGCTGATCTCAATTTCGAATCTCATGGCAAAGGGTCTGAATACTCACGTAAATAAGGCATTTCTGTTTTTTATATATTGTTTTATAAATGTGCAAACGTTTCTAATTATGGGGTATTATGTGTAGATTGATGAGGATTATTTTTTTTAAATCCATTTTAGAATAAGGCTGTAACATAACAAAATGTGGAAAAAGTCAAGGGGTCTGAATACTTTATGAATGCACTGTATGTGAACAACACAGGGAAGAAAGAAATCTACCCATACCACTCAATGGCTTGTTTGCTGTTGCCCACTTTATGCTTGCCATTATATTACCTGGTCTGTGAGGGGAAGTGTACAGTTGATGTCAAGCCTGTCATCACCCTCCAGCTTCAGCAGAGAGTTCCCCAATAGTTTCTGGTGGACGGGGGAGATAAACAGAGGGTCACGAGGCTTAGCTTCAGTAAAGTCGGGAAGCTGTCAGGGTTTGTATAGGAACAGAGAGGGAGAGGGTCTATGTGCAGGTAGTATGGGGGGGTGTAGAGACAGTTCATTAAAGAGAGACAGGGTATTCTGGCAGAGTGAACAGGAGGTAGAGAGACAGTGCTTCTACATCTGCATTGCTTGCTGTTTGGGGTTTTAGGCTGGGTTTCTGTATAAGCACTTTTTGACATCTGCTGGTATACAAAAGGCTTTATAAATACATTTGATTGGATTGATTGTATTAAAGAGAGACTGTGTATTCTGGCAGAGTCAACAGGGGGTAGAGAGACAGTACATTCTGGCAGAGTGAACACAGGGTAGAAAGACAAGGTATTCTGGCAGAATGAACAGGGAGTAGAGACAGTGTATTCTGGCAGAATGAACAGGGGGTAGAGAGACGGTGTATTCTGGCAGAATGAACAGGGGGTAGAGAGACGGTGTATTCTGGCAGAATGAACAGGGGGTAGAGAGACGGTGTATTCTGGCAGAATGAACAGGGGGTAGAGAGACGGTGTATTCTGATAGAATGAACAGGGGGTAGAGAGACGGTGTATTCTGGCAGAGTGAACAGGGGGTAGAGAGAGTGTATTCTGGCAGAGTGAACAGGGGGTAGAGAGAGTGTATTCTGGCAGAGTGAACAGGGGGTAGAGAGACAGTGTATTCTGGCAGAGTGAACAGGGGTAGAGAGACAGTGTATTCTGGCAGAGTGAACAGGGGGTAGAGACAGTGTATTCTGGCAGAGTGAACAGGGGTAGAGACGGTGTATTCTGGCAGAGTGAACAGGAGTAGAGACTGTGTATTCTGGCAGAGTGAACAGGGGTAGAGACGGTGTATTCTGGCAGAGTCAACAGGGGGTAGAGACAGTGTATTCTGGCAGAGTGAACAGGGGGTAGAGACAATGTATTCTGGCAGAGTGAAAAGGGGTAGAGACGGTGTATTCTGGCAGAGTGAACAGGGGTAGAACGACTATGTATTCTGGCAGAGTGAACAGGGGTAGAGACAGTGTATTCTGGCAGAGTGAACAGGGGGTAGACGGTGTATTTGGCAGAGTGAACAGGGGGTAGAGACAGTGTTTTCTGGCAGAGTGAACAGGGGTAGAGACGGTGTATTCTGGCAGAGTGAACAGGAGTAGAGACGGTGTATTCTGGCAGAGTGAACAGGGGTAGAGACGGTGTATTCTGGCAGAGTGAACAGGGGGTAGAGAGACTGTGTATTCTGGCAGAATGAACAGGGGGTAGAGAGACGGTGTATTCTAGCAGAATGAACAGGGGGTAGAGAGACGGTGTATTCTGGCAGAATGAACAGGGGGTAGAGAGACGGTGTATTCTGGCAGAATGAACAGGGGGTAGAGAGACGGTGTATTCTGGCAGAATGAACAGGGGGTAGAGAGACGGTGTATTCTGGCAGAGTGAACAGGGGGTAGAGAGAGTGTATTCTGGCAGAGTGAACAGGGGGTAGAGAGAGTGTATTCTGGCAGAGTGAACAGGGGGTAGAGAGACAGTGTATTCTGGCAGAGTGAACAGGGGTAGAGAGACAGTGTATTCTGGCAGAGTGAACAGGGGGTAGAGACAGTGTATTCTGGCAGAGTGAACAGGGGTAGAGACGGTGTATTCTGGCAGAGTGAACAGGAGTAGAGACTGTGTATTCTGGCAGAGTGAACAGGGGTAGAGACGGTGTATTCTGGCAGAGTCAACAGGGGGTAGAGACAGTGTATTCTGGCAGAGTGAACAGGGGGTAGAGACAATGTATTCTGGCAGAGTGAAAAGGGGTAGAGACGGTGTATTCTGGCAGAGTGAACAGGGGTAGAACGACTATGTATTCTGGCAGAGTGAACAGGGGTAGAGACAGTGTATTCTGGCAGAGTGAACAGGGGGTAGACGGTGTATTTGGCAGAGTGAACAGGGGGTAGAGACAGTGTTTTCTGGCAGAGTGAACAGGGGTAGAGACGGTGTATTCTGGCAGAGTGAACAGGAGTAGAGACGGTGTATTCTGGCAGAGTGAACAGGGGTAGAGACGGTGTATTCTGGCAGAGTGAACAGGGGGTAGAGAGACTGTGTATTCTGGCAGAGTGAACAGGGGTAGAGACGGTGTATTCTGGCAGAATGAACAGGGTGTAGACGGTGTATTCTGGCAGAGTGAACAGGGGGTAGAGACGTTGTATTCTGGAAGAGTGAACAGGGGTAGAGACGGTGTATTCTGGCAGAGTGAACAGGGGGTAGAGACGTTGTATTCTGGAAGAGTGAACAGGGGTAGAGACGGTGTATTCTGGCAGAGTGAACATGGGATAGAGAGACGGTGTATTCTGGCAGAGTGAACAAGGGGTAGAGAGACAGTGTATTCTGGCAGAGTGAACAGGGGGTAGACGGTGTATTTGGCAGAGTGAACAGGGGGTAGAGACAGTGTTTTCTGGCAGAGTGAACAGGGGTAGAGACGGTGTATTCTGGCAGAGTGAACAGGAGTAGAGACGGTGTATTCTGGCAGAGTGAACAGGGGTAGAGACGGTGTATTCTGGCAGAGTGAACAGGGGGTAGAGAGACTGTGTATTCTGGCAGAGTGAACAGGGGTAGAGACGGTGTATTCTGGCAGAATGAACAGGGTGTAGACGGTGTATTCTGGCAGAGTGAACAGGGGGTAGAGACGTTGTATTCTGGCAGAGTGAACAGGGGGTAGAGACTGTGTATTCTGGCAGAGTGAACAGGGGGTAGAGACGGTGTATTCTGGCAAAGTGAACAGGGGTAGAGACGGTGTATTCTGGCAGAGTGAACAGGGGTAGAGACTGTGTATTCTGGCAGAGTTAACAGGGGGTAGAGACTGTGTATTCTGGCAGAGTGAACAGGGGGTAGAGACTGTGTATTCTGGCAGAGTGAACAGGGGGTAGAGACTGTGTATTCTGGCAGAGTGAACAGGGGGTAGAGACTGTGTATTCTGGCAGAGTGAACAGGGGGTAGAGACTGTGTATTCTGGCAGAGTGAACAGGGGGTAGAGACTGTGTATTCTGGCAGAGTTAACAGGGGGTAGAGACAGTGTATTCTGGCAGAATTAACAGGGGTAGAGACAGTGTATTCTGGCAGAATGAACATGGGGTAGAGCCTGTGTATTCTGGCAGAATGAACAGGGGGTAGACGGTGTATTCTGGCAGAGTGAACAGGGCTAGAGACAGTGTATTCTGGAAGAGTGAACAGGGGGTAGAGACAGTGTATTCTGGCAGAGTGAACAGGGGTAGAGAGACTGTGTATTCTGGCAGAGTGAACAGGAGATAGAGAGACGGTGTATTCTGGCAGAGTGAACATGGGGTAGAGAGACAGTGTATTCTGGAAGAGTGAACAGGGGTAGAGACGGTGTATTCTGGCAGAGTGAACATGGGGTAGAGAGACGGTGTATTCTGGCAGAGTGAACAAGGGGTAGAGAGACAGTGTATTCTGGCAGAGTGAACAGGAGGTAGAGAGACGGTGTATTCTGGCAGAGTGAACATGGGGTAGAGAGACAGTGTATTCTGGCAGAGTGAACAGGGGTAGAGACGGTGTATTCTGGCAGAGTGAACATGGGGTAGAGACAGTGTATTCTGGCAGAGTGAACAGGGGGTAGAGACAATGTATTCTGGCAGAGTGAAAAGGGGTAGAGACGGTGTATTCTGGCAGAGTGAACAGGGGTAGAACGACTATGTATTCTGGCAGAGTGAACAGGGGTAGAGACAGTGTATTCTGGCAGAGTGAACAGGGGGTAGACGGTGTATTTGGCAGAGTGAACAGGGGGTAGAGACAGTGTTTTCTGGCAGTGTGAACAGGGGTAGAGACGGTGTATTCTGGCAGAGTGAACAGGAGTAGAGACGGTGTATTCTGGCAGAGTGAACAGGGGTAGAGACGGTGTATTCTGGCAGAGTGAACAGGGGGTAGAGAGACTGTGTATTCTGGCAGAATGAACAGGGGGTAGAGCGACGGTGTATTCTGGCAGAATGAACAGGGGGTAGAGAGACGGTGTATTCTGGCAGAATGAACAGGGGGTAGAGAGACGGTGTATTCTGGCAGAATGAACAGGGGGTAGAGAGACGGTGTATTCTGGCAGAATGAACAGGGGGTAGAGAGACGGTGTATTCTGGCAGAGTGAACAGGGGGTAGAGAGAGTGTATTCTGGCAGAGTGAACAGGGGGTAGAGAGAGTGTATTCTGGCAGAGTGAACAGGGGGTAGAGAGACAGTGTATTCTGGCAGAGTGAACAGGGGTAGAGAGACAGTGTATTCTGGCAGAGTGAACAGGGGGTAGAGACAGTGTATTCTGGCAGAGTGAACAGGGGTAGAGACGGTGTATTCTGGCAGAGTGAACAGGAGTAGAGACTGTGTATTCTGGCAGAGTGAACAGGGGTAGAGACGGTGTATTCTGGCAGAGTCAACAGGGGGTAGAGACAGTGTATTCTGGCAGAGTGAACAGGGGGTAGAGACAATGTATTCTGGCAGAGTGAAAAGGGGTAGAGACGGTGTATTCTGGCAGAGTGAACAGGGGTAGAACGACTATGTATTCTGGCAGAGTGAACAGGGGTAGAGACAGTGTATTCTGGCAGAGTGAACAGGGGGTAGACGGTGTATTTGGCAGAGTGAACAGGGGGTAGAGACAGTGTTTTCTGGCAGAGTGAACAGGGGTAGAGACGGTGTATTCTGGCAGAGTGAACAGGAGTAGAGACGGTGTATTCTGGCAGAGTGAACAGGGGTAGAGACGGTGTATTCTGGCAGAGTGAACAGGGGGTAGAGAGACTGTGTATTCTGGCAGAGTGAACAGGGGTAGAGACAGTGTATTCTGGCAGAGTGAACAGGGGGTAGAGACTGTGTATTCTGGCAGAGTGAACAGGGGGTAGAGACTGTGTATTCTGGCAGAGTTAACAGGGGGTAGAGACAGTGTATTCTGGCAGAATTAACAGGGGTAGAGACAGTGTATTCTGGCAGAATGAACATGGGGTAGAGCCTGTGTATTCTGGCAGAATGAACAGGGGGTAGACGGTGTATTCTGGCAGAGTGAACAGGGGTAGAGACAGTGTATTCTGGAAGAGTGAACAGGGGGTAGAGACAGTGTATTCTGGCAGAGTGAACAGGGGTAGAGAGACTGTGTATTCTGGCAGAGTGAACAGGAGATAGAGAGACGGTGTATTCTGGCAGAGTGAACATGGGGTAGAGAGACAGTGTATTCTGGAAGAGTGAACAGGGGTAGAGACGGTGTATTCTGGCAGAGTGAACATGGGGTAGAGAGACGGTGTATTCTGGCAGAGTGAACAAGGGGTAGAGAGACAGTGTATTCTGGCAGAGTGAACAGGAGGTAGAGAGACGGTGTATTCTGGCAGAGTGAACATGGGGTAGAGAGACGGTGTATTCTGGCAGAATGAACAGGGGGTAGAGAGACGGTGTATTCTGGCAGAATGAACAGGGGGTAGAGAGACGGTGTATTCTGGCAGAGTGAACAGGGGGTAGAGAGAGTGTATTCTGGCAGAGTGAACAGGGGGTAGAGAGAGTGTATTCTGGCAGAGTGAACAGGGGGTAGAGAGACAGTGTATTCTGGCAGAGTGAACAGGGGTAGAGAGACAGTGTATTCTGGCAGAGTGAACAGGGGGTAGGGACAGTGTATTCTGGCAGAGTGAACAGGGGGTAGACGGTGTATTTGGCAGAGTGAACAGGGGGTAGAGACAGTGTTTTCTGGCAGAGTGAACAGGGGTAGAGACGGTGTATTCTGGCAGAGTGAACAGGAGTAGAGACGGTGTATTCTGGCAGAGTGAACAGGGGTAGAGACGGTGTATTCTGGCAGAGTGAACAGGGGGTAGAGAGACTGTGTATTCTGGCAGAATGAACAGGGGGTAGAGAGACGGTGTATTCTGGCAGAATGAACAGGGGGTAGAGAGACGGTGTATTCTGGCAGAATGAACAGGGGGTAGAGAGACGGTGTATTCTGGCAGAATGAACAGGGGGTAGAGAGACGGTGTATTCTGGCAGAATGAACAGGGGGTAGAGAGACGGTGTATTCTGGCAGAGTGAACAGGGGGTAGAGAGAGTGTATTCTGGCAGAGTGAACAGGGGGTAGAGAGAGTGTATTCTGACAGAGTGAACAGGGGGTAGAGAGACAGTGTATTCTGGCAGAGTGAACAGGGGTAGAGAGACAGTGTATTCTGGCAGAGTGAACAGGGGGTAGAGACAGTGTATTCTGGCAGAGTGAACAGGGGTAGAGACGGTGTATTCTGGCAGAGTGAACAGGAGTAGAGACTGTGTATTCTGGCAGAGTGAACAGGGGTAGAGACGGTGTATTCTGGCAGAGTCAACAGGGGGTAGAGACAGTGTATTCTGGCAGAGTGAACAGGGGGTAGAGACAATGTATTCTGGCAGAGTGAAAAGGGGTAGAGACGGTGTATTCTGGCAGAGTGAACAGGGGTAGAACGACTATGTATTCTGGCAGAGTGAACAGGGGTAGAGACAGTGTATTCTGGCAGAGTGAACAGGGGGTAGACGGTGTATTTGGCAGAGTGAACAGGGGGTAGAGACAGTGTTTTCTGGCAGAGTGAACAGGGGTAGAGACGGTGTATTCTGGCAGAGTGAACAGGAGTAGAGACGGTGTATTCTGGCAGAGTGAACAGGGGTAGAGACGGTGTATTCTGGCAGAGTGAACAGGGGGTAGAGAGACTGTGTATTCTGGCAGAGTGAACAGGGGTAGAGACAGTGTATTCTGGCAGAGTGAACAGGGGGTAGAGACTGTGTATTCTGGCAGAGTGAACAGGGGGTAGAGACTGTGTATTCTGGCAGAGTTAACAGGGGGTAGAGACAGTGTATTCTGGCAGAATTAACAGGGGTAGAGACAGTGTATTCTGGCAGAATGAACATGGGGTAGAGCCTGTGTATTCTGGCAGAATGAACAGGGGGTAGACGGTGTATTCTGGCAGAGTGAACAGGGGTAGAGACAGTGTATTCTGGAAGAGTGAACAGGGGGTAGAGACAGTGTATTCTGGCAGAGTGAACAGGGGTAGAGAGACTGTGTATTCTGGCAGAGTGAACAGGAGATAGAGAGACGGTGTATTCTGGCAGAGTGAACATGGGGTAGAGAGACAGTGTATTCTGGAAGAGTGAACAGGGGTAGAGACGGTGTATTCTGGCAGAGTGAACATGGGGTAGAGAGACGGTGTATTCTGGCAGAGTGAACAAGGGGTAGAGAGACAGTGTATTCTGGCAGAGTGAACAGGAGGTAGAGAGACGGTGTATTCTGGCAGAGTGAACATGGGGTAGAGAGACAGTGTATTCTGGCAGAGTGAACAGGGGTAGAGACGGTGTATTCTGGCAGAGTGAACATGGGGTAGAGACAGTGTATTCTGGCAGAGTGAACAGGGGGTAGAGACAATGTATTCTGGCAGAGTGAAAAGGGGTAGAGACGGTGTATTCTGGCAGAGTGAACAGGGGTAGAACGACTATGTATTCTGGCAGAGTGAACAGGGGTAGAGACAGTGTATTCTGGCAGAGTGAACAGGGGGTAGACGGTGTATTTGGCAGAGTGAACAGGGGGTAGAGACAGTGTTTTCTGGCAGAGTGAACAGGGGTAGAGACAGTGTATTCTGGCAGAGTGAACAGGAGTAGAGACGGTGTATTCTGGCAGAGTGAACAGGGGTAGAGACGGTGTATTCTGGCAGAGTGAACAGGGGGTAGAGAGACTGTGTATTCTGGCAGAATGAACAGGGGGTAGAGAGACGGTGTATTCTGGCAGAATGAACAGGGGGTAGAGAGACGGTGTATTCTGGCAGAATGAACAGGGGGTAGAGAGACGGTGTATTCTGGCAGAATGAACAGGGGGTAGAGAGACGGTGTATTCTGGCAGAATGAACAGGGGGTAGAGAGACGGTGTATTCTGGCAGAGTGAACAGGGGGTAGAGAGAGTGTATTCTGGCAGAGTGAACAGGGGGTAGAGAGAGTGTATTCTGGCAGAGTGAACAGGGGGTAGAGAGACAGTTTATTCTGGCAGAGTGAACAGGGGTAGAGAGACAGTGTATTCTGGCAGAGTGAACAGGGGGTAGAGACAGTGTATTCTGGCAGAGTGAACAGGGGTAGAGACGGTGTATTCTGGCAGAGTGAACAGGAGTAGAGACTGTGTATTCTGGCAGAGTGAACAGGGGTAGAGACGGTGTATTCTGGCAGAGTCAACAGGGGGTAGAGACAGTGTATTCTGGCAGAGTGAACAGGGGGTAGAGACAATGTATTCTGGCAGAGTGAAAAGGGGTAGAGACGGTGTATTCTGGCAGAGTGAACAGGGGTAGAACGACTATGTATTCTGGCAGAGTGAACAGGGGTAGAGACAGTGTATTCTGGCAGAGTGAACAGGGGGTAGACGGTGTATTTGGCAGAGTGAACAGGGGGTAGAGACAGTGTTTTCTGGCAGAGTGAACAGGGGTAGAGACGGTGTATTCTGGCAGAGTGAACAGGAGTAGAGACGGTGTATTCTGGCAGAGTGAACAGGGGTAGAGACGGTGTATTCTGGCAGAGTGAACAGGGGGTAGAGAGACTGTGTATTCTGGCAGAGTGAACAGGGGTAGAGACGGTGTATTCTGGCAGAATGAACAGGGTGTAGACGGTGTATTCTGGCAGAGTGAACAGGGGGTAGAGACGTTGTATTCTGGCAGAGTGAACAGGGGGTAGAGACTGTGTATTCTGGCAGAGTGAACAGGGGGTAGAGACGGTGTATTCTGGCAGAGTGAACAGGGGTAGAGACGGTGTATTCTGGCAGAGTGAACAGGGGTAGAGATACTGTGTATTCTGGCAGAGTGAAAAGGGGGTAGAGACTGTGTATTCTGGCAGAGTGAACAGGGGGTAGAGACTGTGTATTCTGGCAGAGTTAACAGGGGGTAGAGACTGTGTATTCTGGCAGAGTGAACAGGGGGTAGAGACTGTGTATTCTGGCAGAGTGAACAGGGGGTAAAGACTGTGTATTCTGGCAGAGTGAACAGGGGGTAGAGACTGTGTATTCTGGCAGAGTGAACAGGGGGTAGAGACTGTGTATTCTGGCAGAGTGAACAGGGGGTAGAGACTGTGTATTCTGGCAGAGTGAACAGGGGGTAGAGACTGTGTATTCTGGCAGAGTTAACAGGGGGTAGAGACAGTGTATTCTGGCAGAATTAACAGGGGTAGAGACAGTGTATTCTGGCAGAATGAACATGGGGTAGAGCCTGTGTATTCTGGCAGAATGAACAGGGGGTAGACGGTGTATTCTGGCAGAGTGAACAGGGGTAGAGACAGTGTATTCTGGAAGAGTGAACAGGGGGTAGAGACAGTGTATTCTGGCAGAGTGAAAAGGGGTAGAGAGACTGGGTATTCTGGCAGAGTGAACAGGAGATAGAGAGACGGTGTATTCTGGCAGAGTGAACATGGGGTAGAGAGACAGTGTATTCTGGAAGAGTGAACAGGGGTAGAGACGGTGTATTCTGGCAGAGTGAACATGGGATAGAGAGACGGTGTATTCTGGCAGAGTGAACAAGGGGTAGAGAGACAGTGTATTCTGGCAGAGTGAACAGGGGGTAGACGGTGTATTTGGCAGAGTGAACAGGGGGTAGAGACAGTGTTTTCTGGCAGAGTGAACAGGGGTAGAGACGGTGTATTCTGGCAGAGTGAAAAGGAGTAGAGACGGTGTATTCTGGCAGAGTGAACAGGGGTAGAGACGGTGTATTCTGGCAGAGTGAACAGGGGGTAGAGAGACTGTGTATTCTGGCAGAGTGAACAGGGGTAGAGACGGTGTATTCTGGCAGAATGAACAGGGTGTAGACGGTGTATTCTGGCAGAGTGAACAGGGGGTAGAGACGTTGTATTCTGGCAGAGTGAACAGGGGGTAGAGACTGTGTATTCTGGCAGAGTGAACAGGGGGTAGAGACGGTGTATTCTGGCAAAGTGAACAGGGGTAGAGACGGTGTATTCTGGCAGAGTGAACAGGGGTAGAGACTGTGTATTCTGGCAGAGTTAACAGGGGGTAGAGACTGTGTATTCTGGCAGAGTGAACAGGGGGTAGAGACTGTGTATTCTGGCAGAGTGAACAGGGGGTAGAGACTGTGTATTCTGGCAGAGTGAACAGGGGGTAGAGACTGTGTATTCTGGCAGAGTGAACAGGGGGTAGAGACTGTGTATTCTGGCAGAGTGAACAGGGGGTAGAGACTGTGTATTCTGGCAGAGTTAACAGGGGGTAGAGACAGTGTATTCTGGCAGAATTAACAGGGGTAGAGACAGTGTATTCTGGCAGAATGAACATGGGGTAGAGCCTGTGTATTCTGGCAGAATGAACAGGGGGTAGACGGTGTATTCTGGCAGAGTGAACAGGGCTAGAGACAGTGTATTCTGGAAGAGTGAACAGGGGGTAGAGACAGTGTATTCTGGCAGAGTGAACAGGGGTAGAGAGACTGTGTATTCTGGCAGAGTGAACAGGAGATAGAGAGACGGTGTATTCTGGCAGAGTGAACATGGGGTAGAGAGACAGTGTATTCTGGAAGAGTGAACAGGGGTAGAGACGGTGTATTCTGGCAGAGTGAACATGGGGTAGAGAGACGGTGTATTCTGGCAGAGTGAACAAGGGGTAGAGAGACAGTGTATTCTGGCAGAGTGAACAGGAGGTAGAGAGACGGTGTATTCTGGCAGAGTGAACATGGGGTAGAGAGACAGTGTATTCTGGCAGAGTGAACAGGGGTAGAGACGGTGTATTCTGGCAGAGTGAACATGGGGTAGAGACAGTGTATTCTGGCAGAGTGAACAGGGGGTAGAGACTGTTTATTCTGGCAGAGTGAACAGGGGGTAGAGACTGTGTATTCTGGAAGAGTGAACAGGGGGTAGAGAGACAGTGTATTCTGACAGAGTGAACTGCGGTAGAGACGGTGTATTCTGGCAGAGTGAACAGGGGGTAGAGACAGTGTATTTTGTCAGAGTGAACGGGGAAGAGACGGTGTATTCTGTCAGAGTGAACAGGGGTAGAGACGGTGTATTCTGGCAGAGTGAACAGGGGGTAGATACAGTGTATTCTGGCAGAGTGAACAGGGGGTAGAGACTGTGTATTCTGGCAGAGTGAACAGGGGGTAGAGACTGTGTATTCTGGCAGAGTTAACAGGGGGTAGAGACTGTGTATTCTGGCAGAGTGAACAGGGGGTAGAGACTGTGTATTCTGGCAGAGTGAACAGGGGGTAGAGACTGTGTATTCTGGCAGAGTGAACAGGGGGTAGAGACTGTGTATTCTGGCAGAGTTAACAGGGGGTAGAGACAGTGTATTCTGGCAGAATTAACAGGGGTAGAGACGGTGTATTCTGGCAGAATGAACATGGGGTAGAGCCTGTGTATTCTGGCAGAATGAACAGGGGGTAGACGGTGTATTCTGGCAGAGTGAACAGGGGTAGAGACAGTGTATTCTGGAAGAGTGAACAGGGGGTAGAGACAGTGTATTCTGGCAGAGTGAACAGGGGTAGAGAGACTGTGTATTCTGGCAGAGTGAACAGGAGATAGAGAGACGGTGTATTCTGGCAGAGTGAACATGGGGTAGAGAGACAGTGTATTCTGGCAGAGTGAACAGGGGTAGAGACGGTGTATTCTGGCAGAGTGAACATGGGCTAGAGAGACGGTGTATTCTGGCAGAGTGAACAAGGGGTAGAGAGACAGTGTATTCTGGCAGAGTGAACAGGGGGTAGAGACTGTGTATTCTGGAAGAGTGAACAGGGGGTAGAGAGACAGTCTATTCTGACAGAGTGAACTGCGGTAGAGACGGTGTATTCTGGCAGAGTGAACAGGGGGTAGAGACAGTGTATTCTGTCAGAGTGAACGGGGTAGAGACGGTGTATTCTGTCAGAGTGAACAGGGGTAGAGACGGTGTATTCTGGCAGAGTGAACAGGGGGTAGAGAGACTGTGTATTCTGGCAGAGTGAACAGGGGGTAGAGACAGTGTATTCTGGCAGAGTGAACAGGGGTAGAGAGACTATGTATTCTGGCAGAGTGAACAGGGGTAGAGACGGTGTATTCTGGCAGAATGAACAGTGTGTAGACGGTGTATTCTGGCAGAGTGAACAGGGGGTAGAGACGGTGTATTCTGGCAGAGTGAACAGGGGTAGAGACGGTGTATTCTGGCAGAGTGAACAGGGGTAGAGAGACTGTGTATTCTGGCAGAGTGAACAGGGGGTAGAGACAGTGTATTCTGGCAGAGTGAACGGGGTAGAGACGGTGTATTCTGGCAGAGTGAACAGGGGGTAGAGACTGTGTATTCTGGCAGAGTGAACAGGGGGTAGAGACTGTGTATTCTGGCAGAGTTAACAGGGGGTAGAGACTGTGTATTCTGGCAGAGTGAACAGGGGGTAGAGACGGTGTATTCTGGCAGAGTGAACAGGGGGTAGAGACTGTGTATTCTGGCAGAGTGAACAGGGGGTAGAGACTGTGTATTCTGGCAGAGTTAACAGGGGGTAGAGACAGTGTATTCTGGCAGAATTAACAGGGGTAGAGACGGTGTATTCTGGCAGAATGAACATGGGGTAGAGACTGTGTATTCTGGCAGAATGAACAGGGGGTAGACGGTGTATTCTGGCAGAGTGAACAGGGGTAGAGATAGTGTATTCTGGAAGAGTGAACAGGGGGTAGAGACAGTGTATTCTGGCAGAGTGAAACGGGGTAGAGAGACTTGGTATTCTGGCAGAGTGAACAGGAGATAGAGAGACGGTGTATTCTGGCCGAGTGAACATGGGGTAGAGAGACAGTGTATGCTGGCAGAGTGAACAGGGGTAGAGACGGTGTATTCTGGCAGAGTGAACATGGGGTAGAGAGACAGTGTATTCTGGCAGAGTGAACAGGAGGTAGAGAGGCGGTGTATTCTGGCAGAGTGAACATGGGGTAGAGAGACAGTGTATACTGGCAGAGTGAACAGGGGTAGAGACAGTGTATACTGGCAGAGTGAACAGGGGTAGAGACAGTGTATTCTGGCAGAGTGAACATGGGGTAGAGAGACGGTGTATTCTGGCAGACTGAACAAGGGGTAGAGAGACAGTGTATTCTGGCAGAGTGAACAGGAGGTAGAGAGACGGTGTATTCTGGCAGAGTGAACAAGGGGTAGAGAGACAGTGTATTCTGGCAGAGTGAACAGGAGGTAGAGAGACGGTGTATTCTGGCAGAGTGAACATGGGGTAGAGAGACAGTGTATTCTGGCAGACAGAACAGGGGTAGAGACGGTGTATTCTGGCAGAGTGAACATGGGGTAGAGACAGTGTATTCTGGCAGAGTGAACAGGGGGTAGAGACTGTGTATTCTGGCAGAGTGAACAGGGGGTAGAGACTGTATTCTGGAAGAGTGAACAGGGGGTAGAGAGACAGTGTATTCTGACAGAGTGAACTGCGGTAGAGACGGTGTATTCTGGCAGAGTGAACAGGGGGTAGAGACAGTGTATTCTGTCAGAGTGAACGGGGTAGAGACGGTGTATTCTGGCAGAGTGAACAAGGGATAGAGAGACAGTGTATTCTGGCAGAGTGAACAGGAGGTAGAGAGACGGTGTATTCTGGCAGAGTGAACAAGGGGTAGAGAGACAGTGTATTCTGGCAGAGTGAACAGGAGGTAGAGAGACGGTGTATTCTGGCAGAATGAACATGGGGTAGAGACAGTGTATTCTGGCAGAGTGAACAGGGGGTAGAGACTGTGTATTCTGGCAGAGTGAACAGGGGGTAGAGACTGTGTATTCTGGAAGAGTGAACAGGGGGTAGAGAGACAGTGTATTCTGAAAGAGTGAACTGCGGTAGAGACGGTGTATTCTGGCAGAGTGAACAGGGGGTAGAGACAGTGTATTCTGTCAGAGTGAACGGGGTAGAGACGGTGTATTCGGGCAGAGTGAACAGGGGTAGAGACGGTGTATTCTGGCAGAGTGAACAGGGGGTAGAGAGACTGTGTATTCTGGCAGACTGAACAGGGGGTAGAGACAGTGTATTCTGGCAGAGTGAACAGGGGTAGAGAGACTATGTATTCTGGCAGAGTGAACAGGGGTAGAGACGGTGTATTCTGGCAGAATGAACAGGGTGTAGACGGTGTATTCTGGCAGAGTGAACAGGGGGTAGAGACGTTGTATTCTGGCAGAGTGAACATGGGGTAGAGAGACAGTGTATTCTGGCAGAGTGAACAGGAGGTAGAGAGACGGTGTATTCTGGCAGAGTGAACATGGGGTAGAGAGACAGTGTATACTGGCAGAGTGAACAGGGGTAGAGACAGTGTATACTGGCAGAGTGAACAGGGGTAGAGACAGTGTATTCTGGCAGAGTGAACATGGGGTAGAGAGATGGTGTATTCTGGCAGAGTGAACAAGGGGTAGAGAGACAGTGTATTCTGGCAGAGTGAACAGGAAATAGAGAGACA
Source organism: Coregonus lavaretus (assembly GCF_964263955.1). Classification (NCBI taxonomy): domain Eukaryota; kingdom Metazoa; phylum Chordata; class Actinopteri; order Salmoniformes; family Salmonidae; genus Coregonus; species Coregonus lavaretus. The sequence continues at coordinate 106,428 of NW_028162794.1, forward strand.
GTGTATTCTGGCAGAGTGAACAAGGGGTAGAGAGACAGTGTATTCTGGCAGAGTGAACAGGAGGTAGAGAGACGGTGTATTCTGGCAGAGTGAACATGGGGTAGAGAGACAGTGTATTCTGGCAGACAGAACAGGGGTAGAGACGGTGTATTCTGGCAGAGTGAACATGGGGTAGAGACAGTGTATTCTGGCAGAGTGAACGGGGTAGAGACGGTGTATTCTGGCAGAGTGAACAAGGGATAGAGAGACAGTGTATTCTGGCAGAGTGAACAGGAGGTAGAGAGACGGTGTATTCTGGCAGAGTGAACAGGGGGTAGAGACTGTGTATTCTGGCAGAGTGAACAGGGGGTAGAGACGGTGTATTCTGGTAGAGTGAACAGGGGTAGAGACGGTGTATTCTGGCAGAGTGAACAGGGGTAGAGAGACTGTGTATTCTGGCAGAGTGAACAGGGGGTAGAGACGGTGTATTCTGGCAGAGTGAACGGGGTAGAGACGGTGTATTCTGGCAGAGTGAACAGGGGGTAGAGACTGTGTATTCTGGCAGAGTGAATAGGGGGTAGAGACTGTGTATTCTGGCAGAGTTAACAGGGGGTAGAGACTGTGTATTCTGGCAGGGTGAACAGGGGGTAGAGACGGTGTATTCTGGCAGAGTGAACAGGGGGTAGAGACTGTGTATTCTGGCAGAGTGAACAGGGGGTAGAGACTGTGTATTCTGGCAGAGTTAACAGGGGGTAGAGACAGTGTATTCTGGAAGAATTAACAGGGGTAGAGACGGTGTATTCTGGCAGAATGAACATGGGGTAGAGACTGTGTATTCTGGCAGAATGAACAGGGGGTAGACGGTGTATTCTGGCAGAGTGAACAGGGGTAGAGATAGTGTATTCTGGAAGAGTGAACAGGGGGTAGAGACAGTGTATTCTGGCAGAGTGAAACGGGGTAGAGAGACTTGGTATTCTGGCAGAGTGAACAGGAGATAGAGAGACGGTGTATTCTGGCAGAGTGAACAGGGGTAGAGACGGTGTATTCTGGCAGAGTGAACATGGGGTAGAGAGACGGTGTATTCTGGCAGAGTGAACAAGGGGTAGAGAGACAGTGTATTCTGGCAGAGTGAACAGGGGTAGAGACGGTGTATTCTGGCAGAGTGAACATGGGGTAGAGACAGTGTATTCTGGCAGAGTGAACAGGGGGTAGAGACTGTGTATTCTGGCAGAGTGAACAGGGGGTAGAGACTGTGTATTCTGGAAGAGTGAACAGGGGGTAGAGAGACAGTGTATTCTGAAAGAGTGAACTGCGGTAGAGACGGTGTATTCTGGCAGAGTGAACAGGGGGTAGAGACAGTATATTCTGTCAGAGTGAACGGGGTAGAGACGGTGTATTCTGGCAGAGTGAACAGGGGTAGAGACGGTGTATTCTGGCAGAGTGAACAGGGGGTAGAGAGACTGTGTATTCTGGCAGAGTGAACAGGGGGTAGAGACAGTGTATTCTGGCAGAGTGAACAAGGGTAGAGAGACTATGTATTCTGGCAGAGTGAACAGAGGTAGAGACGGTGTATTCTGGCAGAATGAACAGGGGTTAGAGACTGTGTATTCTGGCAGAGTGAACAGGGGGTAGAGACTGTGTATTCTGGCAGAGTTAACAGGGGGTAGAGACAGTGTATTCTGGCAGAATTAACAGGGGTAGAGACGGTGTATTCTGGCAGAATGAACATGGGGTAGAGACTGTGTATTCTGGCAGAATGAACAGGGGGTAGACGGTGTATTCTGGCAGAGTGAACAGGGGTAGAGATAGTGTATTCTGGAAGAGTGAACAGGGGGTAGAGACAGTGTATTCTGGCAGAGTGAAACGGGGTAGAGAGACTTGGTATTCTGGCAGAGTGAACAGGAGATAGAGAGACGGTGTATTCTGGCAGAGTGAACATGGGGTAGAGAGACAGTGTATTCTGGTAGAGTGAACAGGGGTAGAGACGGTGTATTCTGGCAGAGTGAACATGGGGTAGAGAGACGGTGTATTCTGGCAGAGTGAACAAGGGGTAGAGAGACAGTGTATTCTGGCATAGTGAACAGGAGGTAGAGAGACGGTGTATTCTGGCAGAGTGAACATGGGGTAGAGAGACAGTGTATACTGGCAGAGTGAACAGGGGTAGAGACAGTGTATTCTGGCAGAGTGAACATGGGGTAGAGACAGTGTATTCTGGCAGAGTGAACAGGGGGTAGAGACTGTGTATTCTGGCAGAGTGAACAGGGGGTAGAGACTGTGTATTCTGGAAGAGTGAACAGGGGGTAGAGAGACGGTGTATTCTGACAGAGTGAACCGCGGTAGAGACGGTGTATTCTGGCAGAGTGAACAGGGGGTAGAGACAGTGTATTCTGTCAGAGTGAACGGGGTAGAGATGGTGTATTCTGGCAGAGTGAACAGGGGTAGGGACGGTGTATTCTGGCAGAGTGAACAGGGGGTAGAGAGACTGTGTATTCTGGCAGAGTGAACAGGGGGTAGAGACAGTGTATTCTGGCAGAGTGAACAGGGGTAGAGAGACTATGTATTCTGGCAGAGTGAACAGGGGTAGAGACGGTGTATTCTGGCAGAATGAACAGGGGGTAGAGACTGTGTATTCTGGCAGAGTGAACAGGGGGTAGAGACTGTGTATTCTGGCAGAGTTAACAGGGGGTAGAGACAGTGTATTCTGGCAGAATTAACAGGGGTAGAGACGGTGTATTCTGGCAGAATGAACATGGGGTAGAGACTGTGTATTCTGGCAGAATGAACAGGGGGTAGACGGTGTATTCTGGCAGAGTGAACAGGGGTAGAGATAGTGTATTCTGGAAGAGTGAACAGGGGGTAGAGACAGTGTATTCTGGCAGAGTGAAACGGGGTAGAGAGACTTGGTATTCTGGCAGAGTGAACAGGAGATAGAGAGACGGTGTATTCTGGCAGAGTGAACATGGGGTAGAGAGACAGTGTATTCTGGTAGAGTGAACAGGGGTAGAGACGGTGTATTCTGGCAGAGTGAACATGGGGTAGAGAGACGGTGTATTCTGGCAGAGTGAACAAGGGGTAGAGAGACAGTGTATTCTGGCAGAGTGACCAGGAGGTAGAGAGACGGTGTATTCTGGCAGAGTGAACATGGGGTAGAGAGACAGTGTATTCTGGCAGAGTGAACAGGAGGTAGAGAGACGGTGTATTCTGGCAGAGTGAACATGGGGTAGAGAGACAGTGTATTCTGGCAGACAGAACAGGGGTAGAGACGGTGTATTCTGGCAGAGTGAACATGGGGTAGAGACAGTGTATTCTGGCAGAGTGAACAGGGGGTAGAGACTGTGTATTCTGGCAGAGTGAACAGGGGGTAGAGACTGTGTATTCTGGAAGAGTGAACAGGGGGTAGAGAGACAGTGTATTCTGACAGAGTGAACTGCGGTAGAGACGGTGTATTCTGGCAGAGTGAACAGGGGGTAGAGACAGTGTATTCTGTCAGAGTGAACGGGGTAGAGACGGTGTATTCTGGCAGAGTGAACAAGGGATAGAGAGACAGTGTATTCTGGCAGAGTGAACAGGAGGTAGAGAGACGGTGTATTCTGGCAGAGTGAACAAGGAGTAGAGAGACAGTGTATTCTGGCAGAGTGAACAGGAGGTAGAGAGACGGTGTATTCTGGCAGAATGAACATGGGGTAGAGACAGTGTATTCTGTCAGAGTGAACGGGGTAGAGACGGTGTATTCTGGCAGAGTGAACAGGGGTAGAGACGGTGTATTCTGGCAGAGTGAACAGGGGGTAGACGGTGTATTCTGGCAGAGTGAACAGGGGTAGAGATAGTGTATTCTGGAAGAGTGAACAGGGGGTAGAGACAGTGTATTCTGGCAGAGTGAAACGGGGTAGAGAGACTTGGTATTCTGGCAGAGTGAACAGGAGATAGAGAGACGGTGTATTCTGGCAGAGTGAACATGGGGTAGAGAGACAGTGTATTCTGGTAGAGTGAACAGGGGTAGAGACGGTGTATTCTGGCAGAGTGAACATGGGGTAGAGAGACGGTGTATTCTGGCAGAGTGAACAAGGGGTAGAGAGACAGTGTATTCTGGCAGAGTGAACAGGAGGTAGAGAGACGGTGTATTCTGGCAGAGTGAACATGGGGTAGAGAGACAGTGTATTCTGGCAGAGTGAACAGGGGTAGAGACAGTGTATTCTGGCAGAGTGAACATGGGGTAGAGACAGTGTATTCTGGCAGAGTGAACAGGGGGTAGAGACTGTGTATTCTGGCAGAGTGAACAGGGGGTAGAGACTGTGTATTCTGGAAGAGTGAACAGGGGGTAGAGAGACAGTCTATTCTGACAGAGTGAACTGCGGTAGAGACGGTGTATTCTGGCAGAGTGAACAGGGGGTAGAGACAGTGTATTCTGTCAGAGTGAACGGGGTAGAGACGGTGTATTCTGTCAGAGTGAACAGGGGTAGAGACGGTGTATTCTGGCAGAGTGAACAGGGGGTAGAGAGACTGTGTATTCTGGCAGAGTGAACAGGGGGTAGAGACAGTGTATTCTGGCAGAGTGAACAGGGGTAGAGAGACTATGTATTCTGGCAGAGTGAACAGGGGTAGAGACGGTGTATTCTGGCAGAATGAACAGTGTGTAGACGGTGTATTCTGGCAGAGTGAACAGGGGGTAGAGACGGTGTATTCTGGCAGAGTGAACAGGGGTAGAGACGGTGTATTCTGGCAGAGTGAACAGGGGTAGAGAGACTGTGTATTCTGGCAGAGTGAACAGGGGGTAGAGACAGTGTATTCTGGCAGAGTGAACGGGGTAGAGACGGTGTATTCTGGCAGAGTGAACAGGGGGTAGAGACTGTGTATTCTGGCAGAGTGAACAGGGGGTAGAGACTGTGTATTCTGGCAGAGTTAACAGGGGGTAGAGACTGTGTATTCTGGCAGAGTGAACAGGGGGTAGAGACGGTGTATTCTGGCAGAGTGAACAGGGGGTAGAGACTGTGTATTCTGGCAGAGTGAACAGGGGGTAGAGACTGTGTATTCTGGCAGAGTTAACAGGGGGTAGAGACAGTGTATTCTGGCAGAATTAACAGGGGTAGAGACGGTGTATTCTGGCAGAATGAACATGGGGTAGAGACTGTGTATTCTGGCAGAATGAACAGGGGGTAGACGGTGTATTCTGGCAGAGTGAACAGGGGTAGAGATAGTGTATTCTGGCAGACTGAACAGGGGGTAGAGACAGTGTATTCTGGCAGAGTGAACAGGGGTAGAGAGACTATGTATTCTGGCAGAGTGAACAGGGGTAGAGACGGTGTATTCTGGCAGAATGAACAGGGTGTAGACGGTGTATTCTGGCAGAGTGAACAGGGGGTAGAGACGTTGTATTCTGGCAGAGTGAACATGGGGTAGAGAGACAGTGTATTCTGGCAGAGTGAACAGGAGGTAGAGAGACGGTGTATTCTGGCAGAGTGAACATGGGGTAGAGAGACAGTGTATACTGGCAGAGTGAACAGGGGTAGAGACAGTGTATACTGGCAGAGTGAACAGGGGTAGAGACAGTGTATTCTGGCAGAGTGAACATGGGGTAGAGAGATGGTGTATTCTGGCAGAGTGAACAAGGGGTAGAGAGACAGTGTATTCTGGCAGAGTGAACAGGAAATAGAGAGACAGTGTATTCTGGCAGAGTGAACAAGGGGTAGAGAGACAGTGTATTCTGGCAGAGTGAACAGGAGGTAGAGAGACGGTGTATTCTGGCAGAGTGAACATGGGGTAGAGAGACAGTGTATTCTGGCAGACAGAACAGGGGTAGAGACGGTGTATTCTGGCAGAGTGAACATGGGGTAGAGACAGTGTATTCTGGCAGAGTGAACGGGGTAGAGACGGTGTATTCTGGCAGAGTGAACAAGGGATAGAGAGACAGTGTATTCTGGCAGAGTGAACAGGAGGTAGAGAGACGGTGTATTCTGGCAGAGTGAACAGGGGGTAGAGACTGTGTATTCTGGCAGAGTGAACAGGGGGTAGAGACGGTGTATTCTGGTAGAGTGAACAGGGGTAGAGACGGTGTATTCTGGCAGAGTGAACAGGGGTAGAGAGACTGTGTATTCTGGCAGAGTGAACAGGGGGTAGAGACGGTGTATTCTGGCAGAGTGAACGGGGTAGAGACGGTGTATTCTGGCAGAGTGAACAGGGGGTAGAGACTGTGTATTCTGGCAGAGTGAATAGGGGGTAGAGACTGTGTATTCTGGCAGAGTTAACAGGGGGTAGAGACTGTGTATTCTGGCAGGGTGAACAGGGGGTAGAGACGGTGTATTCTGGCAGAGTGAACAGGGGGTAGAGACGGTGTATTCTGGCAGAGTGAACAGGGGGTAGAGACTGTGTATTCTGGCAGAGTTAACAGGGGGTAGAGACAGTGTATTCTGGAAGAATTAACAGGGGTAGAGACGGTGTATTCTGGCAGAATGAACATGGGGTAGAGACTGTGTATTCTGGCAGAATGAACAGGGGGTAGACGGTGTATTCTGGCAGAGTGAACAGGGGTAGAGATAGTGTATTCTGGAAGAGTGAACAGGGGGTAGAGACAGTGTATTCTGGCAGAGTGAAACGGGGTAGAGAGACTTGGTATTCTGGCAGAGTGAACAGGAGATAGAGAGACGGTGTATTCTGGCAGAGTGAACAGGGGTAGAGACGGTGTATTCTGGCAGAGTGAACATGGGGTAGAGAGACGGTGTATTCTGGCAGAGTGAACAAGGGGTAGAGAGACAGTGTATTCTGGCAGAGTGAACAGGGGTAGAGACGGTGTATTCTGGCAGAGTGAACATGGGGTAGAGACAGTGTATTCTGGCAGAGTGAACAGGGGGTAGAGACTGTGTATTCTGGCAGAGTGAACAGGGGGTAGAGACTGTGTATTCTGGAAGAGTGAACAGGGGGTAGAGAGACAGTGTATTCTGAAAGAGTGAACTGCGGTAGAGACGGTGTATTCTGGCAGAGTGAACAGGGGGTAGAGACAGTGTATTCTGTCAGAGTGAACGGGGTAGAGACGGTGTATTCTGGCAGAGTGAACAGGGGTAGAGACGGTGTATTCTGGCAGAGTGAACAGGGGGTAGAGAGACTGTGTATTCTGGCAGAGTGAACAGGGGGTAGAGACAGTGTATTCTGGCAGAGTGAACAAGGGTAGAGAGACTATGTATTCTGGCAGAGTGAACAGAGGTAGAGACGGTGTATTCTGGCAGAATGAACAGGGGTTAGAGACTGTGTATTCTGGCAGAGTGAACAGGGGGTAGAGACTGTGTATTCTGGCAGAGTTAACAGGGGGTAGAGACAGTGTATTCTGGCAGAATTAACAGTGGTAGAGACGGTGTATTCTGGCAGAATGAACATGGGGTAGAGACTGTGTATTCTGGCATAATGAACAGGGGGTAGACGGTGTATTCTGGCAGAGTGAACAGGGGTAGAGATAGTGTATTCTGGAAGAGTGAACAGGGGGTAGAGACAGTGTATTCTGGCAGAGTGAAACGGGGTAGAGAGACTTGGTATTCTGGCAGAGTGAACAGGAGATAGAGAGACGGTGTATTCTGGCAGAGTGAACATGGGGTAGAGAGACAGTGTATTCTGGTAGAGTGAACAGGGGTAGAGACGGTGTATTCTGGCAGAGTGAACATGGGGTAGAGAGACGGTGTATTCTGGCAGAGTGAACAAGGGGTAGAGAGACAGTGTATTCTGGCATAGTGAACAGGAGGTAGAGAGACGGTGTATTCTGGCAGAGTGAACATGGGGTAGAGAGACAGTGTATACTGGCAGAGTGAACAGGGGTAGAGACAGTGTATTCTGGCAGAGTGAACATGGGGTAGAGACAGTGTATTCTGGCAGAGTGAACAGGGGGTAGAGACTGTGTATTCTGGCAGAGTGAACAGGGGGTAGAGACTGTGTATTCTGGAAGAGTGAACAGGGGGTAGAGAGACGGTGTATTCTGACAGAGTGAACCGCGGTAGAGACGGTGTATTCTGGCAGAGTGAACAGGGGGTAGAGACAGTGTATTCTGTCAGAGTGAACGGGGTAGAGATGGTGTATTCTGGCAGAGTGAACAGGGGTAGGGACGGTGTATTCTGGCAGAGTGAACAGGGGGTAGAGAGACTGTGTATTCTGGCAGAGTGAACAGGGGGTAGAGACAGTGTATTCTGGCAGAGTGAACAGGGGTAGAGAGACTATGTATTCTGGCAGAGTGAACAGGGGTAGAGACGGTGTATTCTGGCAGAATGAACAGGGGGTAGAGACTGTGTATTCTGGCAGAGTGAACAGGGGGTAGAGACTGTGTATTCTGGCAGAGTTAACAGGGGGTAGAGACAGTGTATTCTGGCAGAATTAACAGGGGTAGAGACGGTGTATTCTGGCAGAATGAACATGGGGTAGAGACTGTGTATTCTGGCAGAATGAACAGGGGGTAGACGGTGTATTCTGGCAGAGTGAACAGGGGTAGAGATAGTGTATTCTGGAAGAGTGAACAGGGGGTAGAGACAGTGTATTCTGGCAGAGTGAAACGGGGTAGAGAGACTTGGTATTCTGGCAGAGTGAACAGGAGATAGAGAGACGGTGTATTCTGGCAGAGTGAACATGGGGTAGAGAGACAGTGTATTCTGGTAGAGTGAACAGGGGTAGAGACGGTGTATTCTGGCAGAGTGAACATGGGGTAGAGAGACGGTGTATTCTGGCAGAGTGAACAAGGGGTAGAGAGACAGTGTATTCTGGCAGAGTGACCAGGAGGTAGAGAGACGGTGTATTCTGGCAGAGTGAACATGGGGTAGAGAGACAGTGTATTCTGGCAGAGTGAACAGGAGGTAGAGAGACGGTGTATTCTGGCAGAGTGAACATGGGGTAGAGAGACAGTGTATTCTGGCAGACAGAACAGGGGTAGAGACGGTGTATTCTGGCAGAGTGAACATGGGGTAGAGACAGTGTATTCTGGCAGAGTGAACAGGGGGTAGAGACTGTGTATTCTGGCAGAGTGAACAGGGGGTAGAGACTGTGTATTCTGGAAGAGTGAACAGGGGGTAGAGAGACAGTGTATTCTGACAGAGTGAACTGCGGTAGAGACGGTGTATTCTGGCAGAGTGAACAGGGGGTAGAGACAGTGTATTCTGTCAGAGTGAACGGGGTAGAGACGGTGTATTCTGGCAGAGTGAACAAGGGATAGAGAGACAGTGTATTCTGGCAGAGTGAACAGGAGGTAGAGAGACGGTGTATTCTGGCAGAGTGAACAAGGAGTAGAGAGACAGTGTATTCTGGCAGAGTGAACAGGAGGTAGAGAGGGTGTATTCTGGCAGAATGAACATGGGGTAGAGACAGTGTATTCTGTCAGAGTGAACGGGGTAGAGACGGTGTATTCTGGCAGAGTGAACAGGGGTAGAGACGGTGTATTCTGGCAGAGTGAACAGGGGGTAGACGGTGTATTCTGGCAGAGTGAACAGGGGTAGAGATAGTGTATTCTGGAAGAGTGAACAGGGGGTAGAGACAGTGTATTCTGGCAGAGTGAAACGGGGTAGAGAGACTTGGTATTCTGGCAGAGTGAACAGGAGATAGAGAGACGGTGTATTCTGGCAGAGTGAACATGGGGTAGAGAGACAGTGTATTCTGGTAGAGTGAACAGGGGTAGAGACGGTGTATTCTGGCAGAGTGAACATGGGGTAGAGAGACGGTGTATTCTGGCAGAGTGAACAAGGGGTAGAGAGACAGTGTATTCTGGCAGAGTGAACAGGAGGTAGAGAGACGGTGTATTCTGGCAGAGTGAACATGGGGTAGAGAGACAGTGTATTCTGGCAGAGTGAACAGGGGTAGAGACAGTGTATTCTGGCAGAGTGAACATGGGGTAGAGACAGTGTATTCTGGCAGAGTGAACAGGGGGTAGAGACTGTGTATTCTGGCAGAGTGAACAGGGGGTAGAGACTGTGTATTCTGGAAGAGTGAACAGGGGGTAGAGAGACAGTCTATTCTGACAGAGTGAACTGCGGTAGAGACGGTGTATTCTGGCAGAGTGAACAGGGGGTAGAGACAGTGTATTCTGTCAGAGTGAACGGGGTAGAGACGGTGTATTCTGTCAGAGTGAACAGGGGTAGAGACGGTGTATTCTGGCAGAGTGAACAGGGGGTAGAGAGACTGTGTATTCTGGCAGAGTGAACAGGGGGTAGAGACAGTGTATTCTGGCAGAGTGAACAGGGGTAGAGAGACTATGTATTCTGGCAGAGTGAACAGGGGTAGAGACGGTGTATTCTGGCAGAATGAACAGTGTGTAGACGGTGTATTCTGGCAGAGTGAACAGGGGGTAGAGACGGTGTATTCTGGCAGAGTGAACAGGGGTAGAGACGGTGTATTCTGGCAGAGTGAACAGGGGTAGAGAGACTGTGTATTCTGGCAGAGTGAACAGGGGGTAGAGACAGTGTATTCTGGCAGAGTGAACAGGGGGTAGAGACTGTGTATTCTGGCAGAGTGAACAGGGGGTAGAGACTGTGTATTCTGGCAGAGTTAACAGGGGGTAGAGACTGTGTATTCTGGCAGAGTGAACAGGGGGTAGAGACGGTGTATTCTGGCAGAGTGAACAGGGGGTAGAGACTGTGTATTCTGGCAGAGTGAACAGGGGGTAGAGACTGTGTATTCTGGCAGAGTTAACAGGGGGTAGAGACAGTGTATTCTGGCAGAATTAACAGGGGTAGAGACGGTGTATTCTGGCAGAATGAACATGGGGTAGAGACTGTGTATTCTGGCAGAATGAACAGGGGGTAGACGGTGTATTCTGGCAGAGTGAACAGGGGTAGAGATAGTGTATTCTGGAAGAGTGAACAGGGGGTAGAGACAGTGTATTCTGGCAGAGTGAAACGGGGTAGAGAGACTTGGTATTCTGGCAGAGTGAACAGGAGATAGAGAGACGGTGTATTCTGGCAGAGTGAACATGGGGTAGAGAGACAGTGTATGCTGGCAGAGTGAACAGGGGTAGAGACGGTGTATTCTGGCAGAGTGAACATGGGGTAGAGAGACAGTGTATTCTGGCAGAGTTAACAGGAGGTAGAGAGGCGGTGTATTCTGGCAGAGTGAACATGGGGTAGAGAGACAGTGTATACTGGCAGAGTGAACAGGGGTAGAGACAGTGTATACTGGCAGAGTGAACAGGGGTAGAGACAGTGTATTCTGGCAGAGTGAACATGGGGTAGAGAGACGGTGTATTCTGGCAGACTGAACAAGGGGTAGAGAGACAGTGTATTCTGGCAGAGTGAACAGGAGGTAGAGAGACGGTGTATTCTGGCAGAGTGAACAAGGGGTAGAGAGACAGTGTATTCTGGCAGAGTGAACAGGAGGTAGAGAGACGGTGTATTCTGGCAGAGTGAACATGGGGTAGAGAGACAGTGTATTCTGGCAGACAGAACAGGGGTAGAGACGGTGTATTCTGGCAGAGTGAACATGGGGTAGAGACAGTGTATTCTGGCAGAGTGAACAGGGGGTAGAGACTGTGTATTCTGGCAGAGTGAACAGGGGGTAGAGACTGTGTATTCTGGAAGAGTGAACAGGGGGTAGAGAGACAGTGTATTCTGACAGAGTGAACTGCGGTAGAGACGGTGTATTCTGGCAGAGTGAACAGGGGGTAGAGACAGTGTATTCTGTCAGAGTGAACGGGGTAGAGACGGTGTATTCTGGCAGAGTGAACAAGGGATAGAGAGACAGTGTATTCTGGCAGAGTGAACAGGAGGTAGAGAGACGGTGTATTCTGGCAGAGTGAACAAGGGGTAGAGAGACAGTGTATTCTGGCAGAGTGAACAGGAGGTAGAGAGACGGTGTATTCTGGCAGAGTGAACATGGGGTAGAGACAGTGTATTCATGCAGAGTGAACAGGGGGTAGAGACTGTGTATTCTGGCAGAGTGAACAGGGGGTAGAGACTGTGTATTCTGGAAGAGTGAACAGGGGGTAGAGAGACAGTGTATTCTGACAGAGTGAACTGCGGTAGAGACGGTGTATTCTGGCAGAGTGAACAGGGGGTAGAGACAGTGTATTCTGTCAGAGTGAACGGGGTAGAGACGGTGAATTCTGGCAGAGTGAACAGGGGTAGAGACGGTGTATTCTGGCAGAGTGAACAGGGGGTAGAGAGACTGTGTATTCTGGCAGAGTGAACAGGGGTAGAGACGGTGTATTCTGGCAGAATGAACAGGGTGTAGACGGTGTATTCTGGCAGAGTGAACAGGGGGTAGAGACGTTGTATTCTGGCAGAGTGAACATGGGGTAGAGAGACAGTGTATTCTGGCAGAGTGAACAGGAGGTAGAGAGACGGTGTATTCTGGCAGAGTGAACATGGGGTAGAGAGACAGTGTATACTGGCAGAGTGAACAGGGGTAGAGACAGTGTATACTGGCAGAGTGAACAGGGGTAGAGACAGTGTATTCTGGCAGAGTGAACATGGGGTAGAGAGATGGTGTATTCTGGCAGAGTGAACAAGGGGTAGAGAGACAGTGTATTCTGGCAGAGTGAACAGGAAATAGAGAGACAGTGTATTCTGGCAGAGTGAACAAGGGGTAGATAGACATTGTATTCTGGCAGAGTGAACAGGAGGTAGAGAGACGGTGTATTCTGGCAGAGTGAACATGGGGTAGAGAGACAGTGTATTCTGGCAGACAGAACAGGGGTAGAGACGGTGTATTCTGGCAGAGTGAACATGGGGTAGAGACAGTGTATTCTGGCAGAGTGAACGGGGTAGAGACGGTGTATTCTGGCAGAGTGAACAAGGGATAGAGAGACAGTGTATTCTGGCAGAGTGAACAGGAGGTAGAGAGACGGTGTATTCTGGCAGAGTGAACAGGGGGTAGAGACTGTGTATTCTGGCAGAGTGAACAGGGGGTAGAGACGGTGTATTCTGGTAGAGTGAACAGGGGTAGAGACGGTGTATTCTGGCAGAGTGAACAGGGGTAGAGAGACTGTGTATTCTGACAGAGTGAACAGGGGGTAGAGACGGTGTATTCTGGCAGAGTGAACGGGGTAGAGACGGTGTATTCTGGCAGAGTGAACAGGGGGTAGAGACTGTGTATTCTGGCAGAGTGAATAGGGGGTAGAGACTGTGTATTCTGGCAGAGTTAACAGGGGGTAGAGACTGTGTATTCTGGCAGGGTGAACAGGGGGTAGAGACGGTGTATTCTGGCAGAGTGAACAGGGGGTAGAGACTGTGTATTCTGGCAGAGTGAACAGGGGGTAGAGACTGTGTATTCTGGCAGAGTTAACAGGGGGTAGAGACAGTGTATTCTGGAAGAATTAACAGGGGTAGAGACGGTGTATTCTGGCAGAATGAACATGGGGTAGAGACTGTGTATTCTGGCAGAATGAACAGGGGGTAGACGGTGTATTCTGGCAGAGTGAACAGGGGTAGAGATAGTGTATTCTGGAAGAGTGAACAGGGGGTAGAGACAGTGTATTCTGGCAGAGTGAAACGGGGTAGAGAGACTTGGTATTCTGGCAGAGTGAACAGGAGATAGAGAGACGGTGTATTCTGGCAGAGTGAACAGGGGTAGAGACGGTGTATTCTGGCAGAGTGAACATGGGGTAGAGAGACGGTGTATTCTGGCAGAGTGAACAAGGGGTAGAGAGACAGTGTATTCTGGCAGAGTGAACAGGGGTAGAGACGGTGTATTCTGGCAGAGTGAACATGGGGTAGAGACAGTGTATTCTGGCGGAGTGAACAGGGGGTAGAGACTGTGTATTCTGGCAGAGTGAACAGGGGGTAGAGACTGTGTATTCTGGAAGAGTGAACAGGGGGTAGAGAGACAGTGTATTCTGAAAGAGTGAACTGCGGTAGAGACGGTGTATTCTGGCAGAGTGAACAGGGGGTAGAGACAGTGTATTCTGTCAGAGTAAACGGGGTAGAGACGGTGTATTCTGGCAGAGTGAACAGGGGTAGAGACGGTGTATTCTGGCAGAGTGAACAGGGGGTAGAGAGACTGTGTATTCTGGCAGAGTGAACAGGGGGTAGAGACAGTGTATTCTGGCAGAGTGAACAAGGGTAGAGAGACTATGTATTCTGGCAGAGTGAACAGAGGTAGAGACGGTGTATTCTGGCAGAATGAACAGGGGTTAGAGACTGTGTATTCTGGCAGAGTGAACAGGGGGTAGAGACTGTGTATTCTGGCAGAGTTAACAGGGGGTAGAGACAGTGTATTCTGGCAGAATTAACAGGGGTAGAGACGGTGTATTCTGGCAGAATGAACATGGGGTAGAGACTGTGTATTCTGGCAGAATGAACAGGGGGTAGACGGTGTATTCTGGCAGAGTGAACAGGGGTAGAGATAGTGTATTCTAGAAGAGTGAACAGGGGGTAGAGACAGTGTATTCTGGCAGAGTGAAACGGGGTAGAGAGACTTGGTATTCTGGCAGAGTGAACAGGAGATAGAGAGACGGTGTATTCTGGCAGAGTGAACATGGGGTAGAGAGACAGTGTATTCTGGTAGAGTGAACAGGGGTAGAGACGGTGTATTCTGGCAGAGTGAACATGGGGTAGAGAGACAGTGTATTCTGGCAGAGTGAACAAGGGGTAGAGAGACAGTGTATTCTGGCAGAGTGAACAGGAGGTAGAGAGACGGTGTATTCTGGCAGAGTGAACATGGGGTAGAGAGACAGTGTATACTGGCAGAGTGAACAGGGGTAGAGACAGTGTATTCTGGCAGAGTGAACATGGGGTAGAGACAGTGTATTCTGGCAGAGTGAACAGGGGGTAGAGACTGTGTATTCTGGCAGAGTGAACAGGGGGTAGAGACTGTGTATTCTGGAAGAGTGAACAGGGGGTAGAGAGACAGTGTATTCTGAAAGAGTGAATTGCGGTAGAGACGGTGTATTCTGGCAGAGTGAACAGGGGGTAGAGACAGTGTATTCTGTCAGAGTGAACGGGGTAGAAACGGTGTATTCTAGCAGAGTGAACAGGGGTAGAGACGGTGTATTCTGGCAGAGTGAACAGGGGGTAGAGAGACTGTGTATTCTGGCAGAGTGAACAGGGGGTAGAGACAGTGTATTCTGGCAGAGTGAACAAGGGTAGAGAGACTATGTATTCTGGCAGAGTGAACAGAGGTAGAGACGGTGTATTCTGGCAGAATGAACAGGGGTTAGAGACTGTGTATTCTGGCAGAGTGAACAGGGGGTAGAGACTGTGTATTCTGGCAGAGTTAACAGGGGGTAGAGACAGTGTATTCTGGCAGAATTAACAGGGGTAGAGACGGTGTATTCTGGCAGAATGAACATGGGGTAGAGACTGTGTATTCTGGCAGAATGAACAGGGGGTAGACGGTGTATTCTGGCAGAGTGAACAGGGGTAGAGATAGTGTATTCTGGAAGAGTGAACAGGGGGTAGAGACAGTGTATTCTGGCAGAGTGAAACGGGGTAGAGAGACTTGGTATTCTGGCAGAGTGAACAGGAGATGGAGAGACGGTGTATTCTGGCAGAGTGAACATGGGGTAGAGAGACAGTGTATTCTGGTAGAGTGAACAGGGGTAGAGACGGTGTATTCTGGCAGAGTGAACATGGGGTAGAGAGACGGTGTATTCTGGCAGAGTGAACAAGGGGTAGAGAGACAGTGTATTCTGGCAGAGTGAACAGGAGGTAGAGAGACGGTGTATTCTGGCAGAGTGAACATGGGGTAGAGAGACAGTGTATACTGGCAGAGTGAACAGGGGTAGAGACAGTGTATTCTGGCAGAGTGAACATGGGGTAGAGACAGTGTATTCTGGCAGAGTGAACAGGGGGTAGAGACTGTGTATTCTGGCAGAGTGAACAGGGGGTAGAGACTGTGTATTCTGGAAGAGTGAACAGGGGGTAGAGAGACGGTGTATTCTGACAGAGTGAACCGCGGTAGAGACGGTGTATTCTGGCAGAGTGAACAGGGGGTAGAGACAGTGTATTCTGTCAGAGTGAACGGGGTAGAGATGGTGTATTCTGGCAGAGTGAACAGGGGTAGGGACGGTGTATTCTGGCAGAGTGAACAGGGGGTAGAGAGACTGTGTATTCTGGCAGAGTGAACAGGGGGTAGAGACAGTGTATTCTGGCAGAGTGAACAGGGGTAGAGAGACTATGTATTCTGGCAGAGTGAACAGGGGTAGAGACGGTGTATTCTGGCAGAATGAACAGGGGGTAGAGACTGTGTATTCTGGCAGAGTGAACAGGGGGTAGAGACTGTGTATTCTGGCAGAGTTAACAGGGGGTAGAGACAGTGTATTCTGGCAGAATTAACAGGGGTAGAGACGGTGTATTCTGGCAGAATGAACATGGGGTAGAGACTGTGTATTCTGGCAGAATGAACAGGGGGTAGACGGTGTATTCTGGCAGAGTGAACAGGGGTAGAGATAGTGTATTCTGGAAGAGTGAACAGGGGGTAGAGACAGTGTATTCTGGCAGAGTGAAACGGGGTAGAGAGACTTGGTATTCTGGCAGAGTGAACAGGAGATAGAGAGACGGTGTATTCTGGCAGAGTGAACATGGGGTAGAGAGACAGTGTATTCTGGTAGAGTGAACAGGGGTAGAGACGGTGTATTCTGGCAGAGTGAACATGGGGTAGAGAGACGGTGTATTCTGGCAGAGTGAACAAGGGGTAGAGAGACAGTGTATTCTGGCAGAGTGACCAGGAGGTAGAGAGACGGTGTATTCTGGCAGAGTGAACATGGGGTAGAGAGACAGTGTATTCTGGCAGAGTGAACAGGAGGTAGAGAGACGGTGTATTCTGGCAGAGTGAACATGGGGTAGAGAGACAGTGTATTCTGGCAGACAGAACAGGGGTAGAGACGGTGTATTCTGGCAGAGTGAACATGGGGTAGAGACAGTGTATTCTGGCAGAGTGAACAGGGGGTAGAGACTGTGTATTCTGGCAGAGTGAACAGGGGGTAGAGACTGTGTATTCTGGAAGAGTGAACAGGGGGTAGAGAGACAGTGTATTCTGACAGAGTGAACTGCGGTAGAGACGGTGTATTCTGGCAGAGTGAACAGGGGGTAGAGACAGTGTATTCTGTCAGAGTGAACGGGGTAGAGACGGTGTATTCTGGCAGAGTGAACAAGGGATAGAGAGACAGTGTATTCTGGCAGAGTCAACAGGAGGTAGAGAGACGGTGTATTCTGGCAGAGTGAACAAGGGGTAGAGAGACAGTGTATTCTGGCAGAGTGAACAGGAGGTAGAGAGACGGTGTATTCTGGCAGAATGAACATGGGGTAGAGACAGTGTATTCTGTCAGAGTGAACGGGGTAGAGATGGTGTATTCTGGCAGAGTGAACAGGGGTAGAGACGGTGTATTCTGGCAGAGTGAACAGGGGGTAGAGAGACTGTGTATTCTGGCAGAGTGAACAGGGGGTAGAGACAGTGTATTCTGGCAGAGTGAACAGGGGTAGAGAGACTATGTATTCTGGCAGAGTGAACAGGGGTAGAGACGGTGTATTCTGGCAGAATGAACAGGGTGTAGACGGTGTATTCTGGCAGAGTGAACAGGGGGTAGAGACGTTGTATTCTGGCAGAGTGAACATGGGGTAGAGAGACAGTGTATTCTGGCAGAGTGAACAGGAGGTAGAGAGACGGTGTATTCTGGCAGAGTGAACATGGGGTAGAGAGACAGTGTATACTGGCAGAGTGAACAGGGGTAGAGACAGTGTATACTGGCAGAGTGAACAGGGGTAGAGACAGTGTATTCTGGCAGAGTGAACATGGGGTAGAGAGATGGTGTATTCTGGCAGAGTGAACAAGGGGTAGAGAGACAGTGTATTCTGGCAGAGTGTACAGGAGATAGAGAGACAGTGTATTCTGGCAGAGTGAACAAGGGGTAGAGAGACAGTGTATTCTGGCAGAGTGAACATGGGGTAGAGAGACAGTGTATTCTGGCAGACAGAACAGGGGTAGAGACGGTGTATTCTGGCAGAGTGAACATGGGGTAGAGACAGTGTATTCTGGCAGAGTGAACGGGGTAGAGACGGTGTATTCTGGCAGAGTGAACAAGGGATAGAGAGACAGTGTATTCTGGCAGAGTGAACAGGAGGTAGAGAGACGGTGTATTCTGGCAGAGTGAACAGGGGGTAGAGACTGTGTATTCTGGCAGAGTGAACAGGGGGTAGAGACTGTGTATTCTGGTAGAGTGAACAGGGGTAGAGACGGTGTATTCTGGCAGAGTGAACAGGGGTAGAGAGACTGTGTATTCTGGCAGAGTGAACAGGGGGTAGAGACGGTGTATTCTGGCAGAGTGAACGGGGTAGAGACGGTGTATTCTGGCAGAGTGAACAGGGGGTAGAGACTGTGTATTCTGGCAGAGTGAATAGGGGGTAGAGACTGTGTATTCTGGCAGAGTTAACAGGGGGTAGAGACTGTGTATTCTGGCAGAGTGAACAGGGGGTAGAGACGGTGTATTCTGGCAGAGTGAACAGGGGGTAGAGACTGTGTATTCTGGCAGAGTGAACAGGGGGTAGAGACTGTGTATTCTGGCAGAGTTAACAGGGGGTAGAGACAGTGTATTCTGGAAGAATTAACAGGGGTAGAGACGGTGTATTCTGGCAGAATGAACATGGGGTAGAGACTGTGTATTCTGGCAGAATGAACAGGGGGTAGACGGTGTATTCTGGCAGAGTGAACAGGGGTAGAGATAGTGTATTCTGGAAGAGTGAACAGGGGGTAGAGACAGTGTATTCTCGCAGAGTGAAACGGGGTAGAGAGACTTGGTATTCTGGCAGAGTGAACAGGAGATAGAGAGACGGTGTATTCTGGCAGAGTGAACAGGGGTAGAGACGGTGTATTCTGGCAGAGTGAACATGGGGTAGAGAGACGGTGTATTCTGGCAGAGTGAACAAGGGGTAGAGAGACAGTGTATTCTGGCAGAGTGAACAGGGGTAGAGACGGTGTATTCTGGCAGAGTGAACATGGGGTAGAGACAGTGTATTCTGGCAGAGTGAACAGGGGGTAGAGACTGTGTATTCTGGCAGAGTGAACAGGGGGTAGAGACTGTGTATTCTGGAAGAGTGAACAGGGGGTAGAGAGACAGTCTATTCTGAAAGAGTGAACTGCGGTAGAGACGGTGTATTCTGGCAGAGTGAACAGGGGGTAGAGACAGTGTATTCTGTCAGAGTGAACGGGGTAGAGACGGTGTATTCTGGCAGAGTGAACAGGGGTAGAGACGGTGTATTCTGGCAGAGTGAACAGGGGGTAGAGAGACTGTGTATTCTGGCAGAGTGAACAGGGGGTAGAGACAGTGTATTCTGGCAGAGTGAACAAGGGTAGAGAGACTATGTATTCTGGCAGAGTGAACAGAGGTAGAGACGGTGTATTCTGGCAGAATGAACAGGGGTTAGAGACTGTGTATTCTGGCAGAGTGAACAGGGGGTAGAGACTGTGTATTCTGGCAGAGTTAACAGGGGGTAGAGACAGTGTATTCTGGCAGAATTAACAGGGGTAGAGACGGTGTATTCTGGCAGAATGAACATGGGGTAGAGACTGTGTATTCTGGCAGAATGAACAGGGGGTAGACGGTGTATTCTGGCAGAGTGAACAGGGGTAGAGATAGTGTATTCTGGAAGAGTGAACAGGGGGTAGAGACAGTGTATTCTGGCAGAGTGAAACGGGGTAGAGACTTGGTATTCTGGCAGAGTGAACAGGAGATAGAGAGACGGTGTATTCTGGCAGAGTGAACATGGGGTAGAGAGACAGTGTATTCTGGTAGAGTGAACAGGGGTAGAGACGGTGTATTCTGGCAGAGTGAACATGGGGTAGAGAGACGGTGTATTCTGGCAGAGTGAACAAGGGGTAGAGAGACAGTGTATTCTGGCAGAGTGAACAGGAGGTAGAGAGACGGTGTATTCTGGCAGAGTGAACATGGGGTAAAGAGACAGTGTATACTGGCAGAGTGAACAGGGGTAGAGACAGTGTATTCTGGCAGAGTGAACATGGGGTAGAGACAGTGTATTCTGGCAGAGTGAACAGGGGGTAGAGACAGTGTATTCTGGCAGAATTAACAGGGGTAGAGACGGTGTATTCTGGCAGCGTGAACATGGGGTAGAGACAGTGTATTCTGGCAGAGTGAACAGGGGGTAGAGACTGTGTATTCTGGCAGAGTGAACAGGGGGTAGAGACTGTGTATTCTGGAAGAGTGAACAGGGGGTAGAGAGACGGTGTATTCTGACAGAGTGAACCGCGGTAGAGACGGTGTATTCTGGCAGAGTGAACAGGGGGTAGAGACAGTGTATTCTGTCAGAGTGAACGGGGTAGAGATGGTGTATTCTGGCAGAGTGAACAGGGGTAGGGACGGTGTATTCTGGCAGAGTGAACAGGGGTAGAGAGACTGTGTATTCTGGCAGAGTGAACAGGGGGTAGAGACAGTGTATTCTGGCAGAGTGAACAGGGGTAGAGAGACTATGTATTCTGGCAGAGTGAACAGGGGTAGAGACGGTGTATTCTGGCAGAATGAACAGGGGGTAGAGACGGTGTATTCTGGCAGAGTGAACAGGGGGTAGAGACAGTGTATTCTGGCAGAATTAACAGGGGTAGAGACGGTGTATTCTGACAGAATGAACATGGGGTAGAGACTGTGTATTCTGGCAGAATGAACAGGGGGTAGACGGTGTATTCTGGCAGAGTGAACAGGGGTAGAGATAGTGTATTCTGGCAGAGTGAAACGGGGTAGAGAGACTTGGTATTCTGGCAGAGTGAACAGGAGATAGAGAGACGGTGTATTCTGGCAGAGTGAACATGGGGTAGAGAGACAGTGTATTCTGGTAGAGTGAACAGGGGTAGAGACGGTGTATTCTGGCAGAGTGAACATGGGGTAGAGAGACGGTGTATTCTGGCAGAGTGAACAAGGGGTAGAGAGACAGTGTATTCTGGCAGAGTGACCAGGAGGTAGAGAGACGGTGTATTCTGGCAGAGTGAACATGGGGTAGAGAGACAGTGTATACTGGCAGAGTGAACAGGGGTAGAGACAGTGTATCCTGGCAGAGTGAACATGGGGTAGAGACAGTGTATTCTGGCAGAGTGAACAGGGGGTAGAGACTGTGTATTCTGGCAGAGTGAACAGGGGGTAGAGACTGTGTATTCTGGAAGAGTGAACAGGGGGTAGAGAGACGGTGTATTCTGACAGAGTGAACCGCGGTAGAGACGGTGTATTCTGGCAGAGTGAACAGGGGGTAGAGACAGTGTATTCTGTCAGAGTGAACGGGGTAGAGATGGTGTATTCTGGCAGAGTGAACAGGCGTAGAGACGGTGTATTCTGGCAGAGTGAACAGGGGGTAGAGAGACTGTGTATTCTGGCAGAGTGAACAGGGGTAGAGACAGTGTATTCTGGCAGAGTGAACATGGGTAGAGAGACTATGTATTCTGGCAGAGTGAACAGGGATAGAGACGGTGTATTCTGGCAGAGTGAACAGGGGGTAGAGACGGTGTATTCTGGCAGAGTGAACAGGGGGTAGAGTTGGTATATTCTGGCAGAGTGAACCGGGGTAGAGACGGTGTATTCTGGCAGAGTGAACAGGGGGTAGAGAGACTTTGTATTCTGGCAGAGTGAACAGGGGTAGAGACAGTGTATTCTGGCAGAGTGAACATGGGTAGAGAGACTATGTATTCTGGCAGAGTGAACAGGGATAGAGACGGTGTATTCTGGCAGAGTGAACAGGGGGTAGAGACAGTGTATTCTGGCAGAGTGAACAGGGGGTAGAGAGACTGTGTATTCTGGCAGAGTGAACGGGGGTAGAGACGGTATATTCTAGTAGAGTGAACATGGGGTAGAGAGACAGTATATTCTGGCAGAGTGAACAGGGGTAGAGACGGTGTATTCTGGCAGAGTGAACAGGGGTAGAGACAGTGTATTCTGGCAGAGTGAACAGGGGTAGAGACGGTGTATTCTGGCAGAGTGAACAGGGTTAGAGACGGTGTATTCATGCAGAGTAAACAGGGGTAGAGACGGTGTATTCTGGCAGAGTGAACAGGGTTAGAGACGATGTATTTTGGCAGAGTGAACAGGGGTAGAGACGGTGTATTCTGGCAGAGTGAACAGGGGGTAGAGAGATTGTGTATTCTGGCAGAGTGAACATGGGGTAGAGAGACGGTTTATTCTGGCAGAGTGAACAGGGGTAGAGACGGTGTATTCTGGCAGAGTGAACATGGATGGAGACGGTGTATTCTGGCAGAGTGAACAGGGGTAGAGACGGTGTATTCTGGCAGAGTGAACAGGGTTAGCGACGGTGTATTCTGGCAGAGTGAACAGGGGTAGAAAGACTGTGTATTCTGTTAGAGTGAACAGGGGGTAGAGACAGTGTATTCTGGCAGAGTGAACAGGGGTAGAGACGGTGTATTCTGGCAGAATGAACAGGGGGTAGAGACTGTGTATTCTGGCAGAATGAACAGGGGGTAGACGGTGTATTCTGGCAGAGTGAACAGGGGTAGAGACAGTGTATTCTGGAAGAGTGAATAGGGGGTAGAGACAGTGTATTCTGGCAGAGTGAACAGGGGTAGAGAGACTGTGTATTTTGGCAGAGTGAACAGGAGATAGAGAGACAGTGTATTCTGGCAGAGTGAACATGGGGTAGAGAGACAGTGTATTCTGGCAGAGTGAACAGGGGTAGAGACTGTGTATTCTGGCAGAGTGAACATGGGGTAGAGAGACGGTGTATTCTGGCAGAGTGAACAAGGGGTAGAGAGACAGCGTATTCTGGCAGAGTGAACAGGAGGTAGAGAGACGGTGTATTCTGGCAGAGTGAACATGGGGTAGAGAGACAGTGTATTCTGGCAGAGTGAACAGGGGTAGAGACGGTGTATTCTGGCAGAGTGAACATGGGGTAGAGACAGTGTTTTCTGGCAGAGTGAACAGGGGGTAGAGACTGTGTATTCTGGCAGAGTGAACAGGGGGTAGAGACTGTGTATTCTGGAAGAGCGAACAGGGGGTAGAGACAGTGTATTCTGTCAGAGTGAATGGGGTAGAGACGGTGTATTCTGGCAGAGTTAACAGGAGTAGAGAGACTGTGTATTCTGGCAGAGTGAACAGGGGTAGAGACAGTGTATTCTGGCAGAGTGAACATGGGTAGAGAGACTATGTATTCTGGCAGAGTGAACAGGGATAGAGACGGTGTATTCTGGCAGAGTGAACAGGGGGTAGAGACGGTGTACTCTGGCAGAGTGAACAGGGGGTAGAATTGGTATATTCTGGCAGAGTGAACCGGGGTAGAGACGGTGTATTCTGGCAGAGTGAACAGGGGGTAGAGAGACTTTGTATTCTGGAAGAGTGAACAGGGATAGAGACAGTGTATTCTGGCAGAGTGAACAGGGTTAGAGACGAAGTATTCTGGCAGAGTGAACAGGGGTAGAGACGGTGTATTCTGGCAGAGTGAACATGGGGTAGAGAGACGGTTTATTCTGGCAGAGTGAACAGGGGTAGAGACGGTGTATTCTGGCAGAGTGAACATGGATAGAGACAGTGTATTCTGGCAGAGTGAACAGGGGTAGAGACGGTGTATTCTGGCAGAGTGAACAGGGTTAGCGACGATGTATTCTGGCAGAGTGAACAGGGGTAGAAAGACTC
Source organism: Coregonus lavaretus (assembly GCF_964263955.1). Taxonomy (NCBI): domain Eukaryota; kingdom Metazoa; phylum Chordata; class Actinopteri; order Salmoniformes; family Salmonidae; genus Coregonus; species Coregonus lavaretus. The sequence continues at coordinate 129,928 of NW_028162794.1, forward strand.
TGTATTCTGGCAGAGTGAACAGGGGGTAGAGACAGTGTATTCTGGCAGAGTGAACAGGGGTAGAGACGGTGTATTCTGGCAGAATGAACAGGGGGTAGAGAGACTGTGTTTTCTGTCAGAGTGAACAGGGGTAGAGACGGTGTATTCTGGCAGAGTGAACATGGGGTAGAGAGACGGTGTATTCTGGCAGAGTGAAAAGGGGGTAGAGACTGTGTATTCTGGCAGAGTGAACAGGGGGTAGAGACAGTGTATTCTAGCAGAGTGAACATGGGGTAGAGAGACGGTGTATTCTGGCAGAGTGAACATGGGTAGAGAGACTATGTATTCTGGCAGAGTGAACAGGGATAGAGACGGTGTATTCTGGCAGAGTGAACAGGGGGTAGAGACAGTGTATTCTGGCAGAGTGAACAGGGATAGAGACGGTGTATTTGGCAGAGTGAACAGGGGGTAGAGAGACTGTGTATTCTGGCAGAGTGAACGGGGGTAGAGACGGTATATTCTAGCAGAGTGAACATGGGGTAGAGAGACAGTGTATTCTGGCAGAGTGAACAGGGGTAGAGACGGTGTATTCTGGCAGAGTGAACAGGGGTAGAGACAGTGTATTCTGGCAGAGTGAACAGGGGTAGAGACTGTGTATTTTGGCAGAGTGAACAGGGGTAGAGACGGTGTATTCTGGCAGAGTGAACAGGGGGTAGAGAGATTGTGTATTCTGGCAGAGTGAACATGGGGTAGAGAGACGGTTTATTCTGGCAGAGTGAACAGGGGTAGAGACGGTGTATTCTGGCAGAGTGAACATGGATAGAGACGGTGTATTCTGGCAGAGTGAACAGGGGTAGAGACGGTGTATTCTGGCAGAGTGAACAGGGTTAGCGACGGTGTATTCTGGCAGAGTGAACAGGGGTAGAAAGACTGTGTATTCTGTTAGAGTGAACAGGGGGTAGAGACAGTGTATTCTGGCAGAGTGAACAGGGGTAGAGACGGTGTATTCTGGCAGAATGAACAGGGGGTAGAGACTGTGTATTCTGGCAGAATGAACAGGGGGTAGACGGTGTATTCTGGCAGAGTGAACAGGGGTAGAGACAGTGTATTCTGGAAGAGTGAATAGGGGGTAGAGACAGTGTATTCTGGCAGAGTGAACAGGGGTAGAGAGACTGTGTATTTTGGCAGAGTGAACAGGAGATAGAGAGACAGTGTATTCTGGCAGAGTGAACATGGGGTAGAGAGACAGTGTATTCTGGCAGAGTGAACAGGGGTAGAGACTGTGTATTCTGGCAGAGTGAACATGGGGTAGAGAGACGGTGTATTCTGGCAGAGTGAACAAGGGGTAGAGAGACAGCGTATTCTGGCAGAGTGAACAGGAGGTAGAGAGACGGTGTATTCTGGCAGAGTGAACATGGGGTAGAGAGACAGTGTATTCTGGCAGAGTGAACAGGGGTAGAGACGGTGTATTCTGGCAGAGTGAACATGGGGTAGAGACAGTGTTTTCTGGCAGAGTGAACAGGGGGTAGAGACTGTGTATTCTGGCAGAGTGAACAGGGGGTAGAGACTGTGTATTCTGGAAGAGCGAACAGGGGGTAGAGACAGTGTATTCTGTCAGAGTGAATGGGGTAGAGACGGTGTATTCTGGCAGAGTTAACAGGAGTAGAGAGACTGTGTATTCTGGCAGAGTGAACAGGGGTAGAGACAGTGTATTCTGGCAGAGTGAACATGGGTAGAGAGACTATGTATTCTGGCAGAGTGAACAGGGATAGAGACGGTGTATTCTGGCAGAGTGAACAGGGGGTAGAGACGGTGTACTCTGGCAGAGTGAACAGGGGGTAGAATTGGTATATTCTGGCAGAGTGAACCGGGGTAGAGACGGTGTATTCTGGCAGAGTGAACAGGGGGTAGAGAGACTTTGTATTCTGGAAGAGTGAACAGGGATAGAGACAGTGTATTCTGGCAGAGTGAACAGGGTTAGAGACGAAGTATTCTGGCAGAGTGAACAGGGGTAGAGACGGTGTATTCTGGCAGAGTGAACATGGGGTAGAGAGACGGTTTATTCTGGCAGAGTGAACAGGGGTAGAGACGGTGTATTCTGGCAGAGTGAACATGGATAGAGACAGTGTATTCTGGCAGAGTGAACAGGGGTAGAGACGGTGTATTCTGGCAGAGTGAACAGGGTTAGCGACGATGTATTCTGGCAGAGTGAACAGGGGTAGAAAGACTCTGTATTCTGGCAGAGTGAACAGGGGGTAGAGACAGTGTATTCTGGCAGAGTGAACAGGGGTAGAGACGGTGTATTCTGGCAGAATGAACAGGGGGTAGAGAGACTGTGTTTTCTGTCAGAGTGAACAGGGGTAGAGACGGTGTATTCTGGCAGAGTGAACATGGGGTAGAGAGACGGTGTATTCTGGCAGAGTGAAAAGGGGGTAGAGACTGTGTATTCTGGCAGAGTGAACAGGGGGTAGAGACAGTGTATTCTAGCAGAGTGAACATGGGGTAGAGAGACGGTGTATTCTGGCAGAGTGAACATGGGTAGAGAGACTATGTATTCTGGCAGAGTGAACAGGGATAGAGACGGTGTATTCTGGCAGAGTGAACAGGGGGTAGAGACAGTGTATTCTGGCAGAGTGAACAGGGATAGAGACGGTGTATTTGGCAGAGTGAACAGGGGGTAGAGAGACTGTGTATTCTGGCAGAGTGAACGGGGGTAGAGACGGTATATTCTAGCAGAGTGAACATGGGGTAGAGAGACAGTGTATTCTGGCAGAGTGAACAGGGGTAGAGACGGTGTATTCTGGCAGAGTGAACAGGGGTAGAGACAGTGTATTCTGGCAGAGTGAACAGGGGTAGAGACTGTGTATTCTGGCAGAGTGAACAGGGTTAGAGACGGTGTATTCATGCAGAGTGAACAGGGGTAGAGACAGTGTATTCTGGCAGAGTGAACAGGGGTATAGACTGTGTAATCTGGCAGAGTGAACAGGGTTAGAGACGATGTATTCTGGCAGAGTGAACAGGGGTAGAGACAGTGTATTCTGTCAGAGTGAACAGGGGGTAGAGAGACTATGTATTCTGGCAGAGTGAACATGGGGTAGAGAGACGGTTTATTCTGGCAGAGTGAACAGGGGTAGAGACGGTGTATACTGGCAGAGTGAACATGGATAGAGACGGTGTATTCTGGCAGAGTGAACAGGGGTAGAGACGGTGTATTCATGCAGAGTGAACAGGGTTAGCGACGGTGTATTCTGGCAGAGTGAACAGGGGTAGAAAGACTGTGTATTCTGGCAGAGTGAACAGGGGGTAGAGACAGTGTATTCTGGCAGAGTGAACAGGGGTAGAGACGGTGTATTCTGGCAGAATGAACAGGGGGTAGAGAGACTGTGTATTCTGGCAGAGTGAACAGGGGTAGAGACGGTGTATTCTGGCAGACTGAACATGGGGTAGAGAGACGGTGTATTCTGGCAGAGTGAAAAGGGGGTAGAGATGGTGTATTCTGGCAGAGTGAACAGGGGGTAGAGACAGTGTATTCTAGCAGAGTGAACATGGGGTAGAGAGACGGTGTATTCTGGCAGAGTGAACAGGGGTAGAGACTGTGTATTCTGGCAGAGTGAACAGGGGTAGAGCCGGTGTATTCTGGCAGAGTGAACAGGGGTAGAGACGGTGTATTCTAGCCGAGTGAACAGGGGTAGAGATGGTATATTCTGGCAGAGCTAACAGGGGGTAGAGACAGTGTATTCTGGCAGAATTAACAGGGGTAGAGACGGTGTATTCTGGCAGAATGAACATGGGGTAGAGACTGTGTATTCTGGCAGAATGAACAGGGGTTAGACGGTGTATTCTGGCAGAGTGAACAGGGGTAGAGACAGTGTATTCTGGAAGAGTGAACAGGGGGTAGAGACAGTGTATTCTGGCAGAGTGAACAGGGGTAGAGAGTCTGTGTATTCTGGCAGAGTGAACAGGAGATAGAGACACAGTGTATTCTGGCAGAGTGAACATGGGGTAGAGAGACAGTGTATTCTGGAAGAGTGAACAGGGGTAGAGACGGTGTATTCTGGCAGAGTGAACATGGGGTAGAGAGACGGTGTATTCTGGCAGAGTGAACAAGGGGTAGAGAGACAGTGTATTCTGGCAGAGTGAACAGGAGGTAGAGAGACGGTGTATTCTGGCAGAGTGAACATGGGGTAGAGAGACAGTGTATTCTGGCAGAGTGAACAGGGGGTAGAGACTGTGTATTCTGGCAGAGTGAACAGGGGGTAGAGAGACGGTGTATTCTGGCAGAGTGAACAGGGGGTAGAGACGGTGTATTCTGGCAGAGTGAACAGGGGGTAGAGATGGTGTATTCTGGCAGAGTGAACAGGGGGTAGAGAGACTGTGTATTCTGGCAGAGTGAATGGGGTAGAGACGGTGTATTCTGGCAGAGTGAACAGGGGTAGAGAGACTATGTATTCTGGCAGAGTAACAGGGGTAGAGATAGTGTATTCTGGCAGAGTGAACAGGGGTAGAGACGGTGTATTCTGGCAGAGTGAACAGGGTTAGCGACGGTGTATTCTGGCAGAGTGAACAGGGGTAGAAAGACTCTGTATTCTGGCAGAGTGAACAGGGGGTAGAGACACTGTATTCTGGCAGAGTGAACAGGGGTAGAGACGGTGTATTCTGGCAGAATGAACAGGGGGTAGAGAGACTGTGTTTTCTGTCAGAGTGAACAGGGGTAGAGACGGTGTATTCTGGCAGAGTGAACATGGGGTAGAGAGACGGTGTATTCTGGCAGAGTGAAAAGGGGGTAGAGACTGTGTATTCTGGCAGAGTGAACAGGGGGTAGAGACAGTGTATTCTGGCAGAGTGAACAGGGGGTAGAGAGACTGTGTATTCTGGCAGAGTGAACGGGGGTAGAGACGGTATATTCTAGCAGAGTGAACATGGGGTAGAGAGACAGTGTATTCTGGCAGAGTGAACAGGGGTAGAGACGGTGTATTCTGGAAGAGTGAACAGGGGTAGAGACAGTGTATTCTGGCAGAGTGAACAGGGGTAGAGACTGTGTATTCTGGCAGAGTGAACAGGGTTAGAGACGGTGTATTCATGCAGAGTGAACAGGGGTAGAGACAGTGTATTCTGGCAGAGTGAACAGGGGTATAGACTGTGTAATCTGGCAGAGTGAACAGGGTTAGAGACGATGTATTCTGGCAGAGTGAACAGGGGTAGAGACAGTGTATTCTGTCAGAGTGAACAGGGGGTAGAGAGACTATGTATTCTGGCAGAGTGAACATGGGGTAGAGAGACGGTTTATTCTGGCAGAGTGAACAGGGGTAGAGACGGTGTATACTGGCAGAGTGAACATGGATAGAGACGGTGTATTCTGGCAGAGTGAACAGGGGTAGAGACGGTGTATTCATGCAGAGTGAACAGGGTTAGCGACGGTGTATTCTGGCAGAGTGAACAGGGGTAGAAAGACTGTGTATTCTGGCAGAGTGAACAGGGGGTAGAGACAGTGTATTCTGGCAGAGTGAACAGGGGTAGAGACGGTGTATTCTGGCAGAATGAACAGGGGGTAGAGAGACTGTGTATTCTGGCAGAGTGAACAGGGGTAGAGACGGTGTATTCTGGCAGACTGAACATGGGGTAGAGAGACGGTGTATTCTGGCAGAGTGAAAAGGGGGTAGAGATGGTGTATTCTGGCAGAGTGAACAGGGGGTAGAGACAGTGTATTCTAGCAGAGTGAACATGGGGTAGAGAGACGGTGTATTCTGGCAGAGTGAACAGGGGTAGAGACTGTGTATTCTGGCAGAGTGAACAGGGGTAGAGCCGGTGTATTCTGGCAGAGTGAACAGGGGTAGAGACGGTGTATTCTAGCCGAGTGAACAGGGGTAGAGATGGTATATTCTGGCAGAGCTAACAGGGGGTAGAGACATTGTATTCTGGCAGAATTAACAGGGGTAGAGACGGTGTATTCTGGCAGAATGAACATGGGGTAGAGACTGTGTATTCTGGCAGAATGAACAGGGGGTAGACGGTGTATTCTGGCAGAGTGAACAGGGGTAGAGACAGTGTATTCTGGAAGAGTGAACAGGGGGTAGAGACAGTGTATTCTGGCAGAGTGAACAGGGGTAGAGAGTCTGTGTATTCTGGCAGAGTGAACAGGAGATAGAGACACAGTGTATTCTGGCAGAGTGAACATGGGGTAGAGAGACAGTGTATTCTGGAAGAGTGAACAGGGGTAGAGACGGTGTATTCTGGCAGAGTGAACATGGGGTAGAGAGACGGTGTATTCTGGCAGAGTGAACAAGGGGTAGAGAGACAGTGTATTCTGGCAGAGTGAACAGGAGGTAGAGAGACGGTGTATTCTGGCAGAGTGAACATGGGGTAGAGAGACAGTGTATTCTGGCAGAGTGAACAGGGGGTAGAGACTGTGTATTCTGGCAGAGTGAACAGGGGGTAGAGAGACGGTGTATTCTGGCAGAGTGAACAGGGGGTAGAGACGGTGTATTCTGGCAGAGTGAACAGGGGGTAGAGATGGTGTATTCTGGCAGAGTGAACAGGGGGTAGAGAGACTGTGTATTCTGGCAGAGTGAATGGGGTAGAGACGGTGTATTCTGGCAGAGTGAACAGGGGTAGAGAGACTATGTATTCTGGCAGAGTAACAGGGGTAGAGATAGTGTATTCTGGCAGAGTGAACAGGGGTAGAGACGGTGTATTCTGGCAGAGTGAACAGGGTTAGCGACGGTGTATTCTGGCAGAGTGAACAGGGGTAGAAAGACTCTGTATTCTGGCAGAGTGAACAGGGGGTAGAGACACTGTATTCTGGCAGAGTGAACAGGGGTAGAGACGGTGTATTCTGGCAGAATGAACAGGGGGTAGAGAGACTGTGTTTTCTGTCAGAGTGAACAGGGGTAGAGACGGTGTATTCTGGCAGAGTGAACATGGGGTAGAGAGACGGTGTATTCTGGCAGAGTGAAAAGGGGGTAGAGACTGTGTATTCTGGCAGAGTGAACAGGGGGTAGAGACAGTGTATTCTGGCAGAGTGAACAGGGGTAGAGAGACTATGTATTCTGGCAGAGTAACAGGGGTAGAGATAGTAATAATAATAATAATATGCCATTTAGCAGACGCTTTTATCCAAAGCGACTTACAGTCATGCGTGCATACATTTTTGTGTATGGGTGGTCCCGGGGATCGAACCCACTACCTTGGCGTTACAAGCGCCGTGCTCTACCAGCTGAGCTACAGAGGACCACGTGTGGACCACATAGTGTATTCTGGCAGAGTGAACAGGGGTAGAGACGGTGTATTCTGGCAGAGTGAACAGGGTTAGCGACGGTGTATTCTGGCAGAGTGAACAGGGGTAGAAAGACTCTGTATTCTGGCAGAGTGAACAGGGGGTAGAGACACTGTATTCTGGCAGAGTGAACAGGGGTAGAGACGGTGTATTCTGGCAGAATGAACAGGGGGTAGAGAGACTGTGTTTTCTGTCAGAGTGAACAGGGGTAGAGACGGTTTATTCTGGCAGAGTGAACATGGGGTAGAGAGACGGTGTATTCTGGCAGAGTGAAAAGGGGGTAGAGACTGTGTATTCTGGCAGAGTGAACAGGGGGTAGAGACAGTGTATTCTAGCAGAGTGAACATGGGGTAGAGAGACGTTGTATTCTGGCAGAGTGAACATGGGTAGAGAGACTATGTATTCTGGTAGAGTGAACAGGGATAGAGACGGTGTATTCTGGCAGAGTGAACAGGGGGTAGAGACAGTGTATTCTGGCAGAGTGAACAGGGATAGAGACGGTGTATTCTGGCAGAGTGAACAGGTGGTAGAGAGACTGTGTATTCTGGCAGAGTGAACGGGGGTAGAGACGGTATATTCTAGCAGAGTGAACATCGGGTAGAGAGACAGTGTATTCTGGCAGAGTGAACAGGGGTAGAGACGGTGTATTCTGGCAGAGTGAACAGGGGTAGAGACAGTGTATTCTGGCAGAGTGAACAGGGGTAGAGACAGTGTATTCTGGCAGAGTGAACAGGGTTAGAGACGGTGTATTCATGCAGAGTGAACAGGGGTAGAGACAGTGTATTCTGGCAGAGTGAACAGGGGTAGAGACTGTGTATTCTGGCAGAGTGAACAGGGTTAGAGACGATGTATTCTGGCAGAGTGAACAGGGGTAGAGACGGTGTATTCTGGCAGAGTGAACAGGGGGTAGAGAGACTGTGTATTCTGGCAGAGTGAACATGGGGTAAAGAGACGGTTTATTCTGGCAGAGTGAACAGGGGTAGAGACGGTGTATACTGGCAGAGTGAACAGGGTTAGCGACGGTGTATTCTGGCAGAGTGAACAGGGGTAGAAAGACTGTGTATTCTGGCAGAGTGAACAGGGGGTAGAGACAGTGTATTCTGGCAGAGTGAACAGGGGTAGAGACGGTGTATTCTGGCAGAATGAACAGGGGGTAGAGAGACTGTGTATTCTGGCAGAGTGAACAGGGGTAGAGACGGTGTATTCTGGCAGACTGAACATGGGGTAGAGAGACGGTGTATTCTGGCAGAGTGAAAAGGGGGTAGAGATGGTGTATTCTGGCAGAGTGAACAGGGGGTAGAGACAGTGTATTCTAGCAGAGTGAACATGGGGTAGAGAGACGGTGTATTCTGGCAGAGTGAAAAGGGGGTAGAGATGGTGTATTCTGGCAGAGTGAACAGGGGGTAGAGACAGTGTATTCTAGCAGAGTGAACATGGGGTAGAGAGACGGTGTATTCTGGCAGAGTGAAAAGGGGGTAGAGATGGTATATTCTGGCAGAGCTAACAGGGGGTAGAGACAGTGTATTCTGGCAGAATTAACAGGGGTAGAGACGGTGTATTCTGGCAGAATGAACATGGGGTAGAGACTGTGTATTCTGGCAGAATGAACAGGGGGTAGACAGTGTATTCTGGCAGAGTGAACAGGGGTAGAGACAGTGTATTCTGGAAGAGTGAACAGGGGGTAGAGACAGTGTATTCTGGCAGAGTGAACAGGGGTAGAGAGTCTGTGTATTCTGGCAGAGTGAACAGGAGATAGAGACACAGTGTATTCTGGCAGAGTGAACATGGGGTAGAGAGACGGTGTATTCTGGCAGAATGAACAAGGGGTAGAGAGACAGTGTATTCTGGCAGAGTGAACAGGAGGTAGAGAGACGGTGTATTCTGGCAGAGTGAACATGGGGTAGAGAGACAGTGTATTCTGGCAGAGTGAACAGGGGGTAGAGACTGTGTATTCTGGCAGAGTGAACAGGGGGTAGAGAGACGGTGTATTCTGGCAGAGTGAACAGGGGGTAGAGACGGTGTATTCTGGCAGAGTGAACAGGGGGTAGAGATGGTGTATTCTGGCAGAGTGAACAGGGGGTAGAGAGACTGTGTATTCTGGCAGAGTGAATGGGGTAGAGACGGTGTATTCTGGCAGAGTGAACAGGGGTAGAGAGACTATGTATTCTGGCAGAGTGAACAGGGGTAGAGACGGTGTATTCTGGCAGAGTGAACAGGGTTAGCGACGGTGTATTCTGGCAGAGTGAACAGGGGTAGAAAGACTCTGTATTCTGGCAGAGTGAACAGGGGGTAGAGACACTGTATTCTGGCAGAGTGAACAGGGGTAGAGACGGTGTATTCTGGCAGAATGAACAGGGGGTAGAGAGATTGTGTTTTCTGTCAGAGTGAACAGGGGTAGAGACGGTGTATTCTGGCAGAGTGAACATGGGGTAGAGAGACGGTGTATTCTGGCAGAGTGAAAAGGGGGTAGAGACTGTGTATTCTGGCAGAGTGAACAGGGGGTAGAGACAGTGTATTCTGGCAGAGTGAACAGGGGTAGAGAGACTATGTATTCTGGCAGAGTAACAGGGGTAGAGATAGTGTATTCTGGCAGAGTGAACAGGGGTAGAGACGGTGTATTCTGGCAGAGTGAACAGGGTTAGCGACGGTGTATTCTGGCAGAGTGAACAGGGGTAGAAAGACTCTGTATTCTGGCAGAGTGAACAGGGGGTAGAGACACTGTATTCTGGCAGAGTGAACAGGGGTAGAGACGGTGTATTCTGGCAGAATGAACAGGGGGTAGAGAGACTGTGTTTTCTGTCAGAGTGAACAGGGGTAGAGACGGTGTATTCTGGCAGAGTGAACATGGGGTAGAGAGACGGTGTATTCTGGCAGAGTGAAAAGGGGGTAGAGACTGTGTATTCTGGCAGAGTGAACAGGGGGTAGAGACAGTGTATTCTAGCAGAGTGAACATGGGGTAGAGAGACGGTGTATTCTGGCAGAGTGAACATGGGTAGAGAGACTATGTATTCTGGTAGAGTGAACAGGGATAGAGACGGTGTATTCTGGCAGAGTGAACAGGGGGTAGAGACAGTGTATTCTGGCAGAGTGAACAGGGATAGAGACGGTGTATTCTGGCAGAGTGAACAGGTGGTAGAGAGACTGTGTATTCTGGCAGAGTGAACGGGGGTAGAGACGGTATATTCTAGCAGAGTGAACATCGGGTAGAGAGACAGTGTATTCTGGCAGAGTGAACAGGGGTAGAGACGGTGTATTCTGGCAGAGTGAACAGGGGTAGAGACAGTGTATTCTGGCAGAGTGAACAGGGGTAGAGACAGTGTATTCTGGCAGAGTGAACAGGGTTAGAGACGGTGTATTCATGCAGAGTGAACAGGGGTAGAGACAGTGTATTCTGGCAGAGTGAACAGGGGTAGAGACTGTGTATTCTGGCAGAGTGAACAGGGTTAGAGACGATGTATTCTGGCAGAGTGAACAGGGGTAGAGACGGTGTATTCTGGCAGAGTGAACAGGGGGTAGAGAGACTGTGTATTCTGGCAGAGTGAACATGGGGTAAAGAGACGGTTTATTCTGGCAGAGTGAACAGGGGTAGAGACTGTGTATACTGGCAGAGTGAACAGGGTTAGCGACGGTGTATTCTGGCAGAGTGAACAGGGGTAGAAAGACTGTGTATTCTGGCAGAGTGAACAGGGGGTAGAGACAGTGTATTCTGGCAGAGTGAACAGGGGTAGAGACGGTGTATTCTGGCAGAATGAACAGGGGGTAGAGAGACTGTGTATTCTGGCAGAGTGAACAGGGGTAGAGACGGTGTATTCTGGCAGACTGAACATGGGGTAGAGAGACGGTGTATTCTGGCAGAGTGAAAAGGGGGTAGAGATGGTGTATTCTGGCAGAGTGAACAGGGGGTAGAGACAGTGTATTCTAGCAGAGTGAACATGGGGTAGAGAGACGGTGTATTCTGGCAGAGTGAAAAGGGGGTAGAGATGGTGTATTCTGGCAGAGTGAACAGGGGATAGAGACAGTGTATTCTAGCAGAGTGAACATGGGGTAGAGAGACGGTGTATTCTGGCAGAGTGAACAGGGGTAGAGACAGTGTATTCTGGCAGAGTGAACAGGGTTAGAGACGGTGTATTCATGCAGAGTGAACAGGGGTAGAGACAGTGTATTCTGATAGAGTGAACAGGGGTAGAGACTGTGTATTCTGGCAGAGTGAACAGGGTTAGAGACGATGTATTCTGGCAGAGTGAACATGGGGTAAAGAGACGGTGTATTCTGGCAGAGTGAACAGGGGTAGAGACTGTGTATTCTAGCCGAGTGAACAGGGGTAGAGATGGTATATTCTGGCAGAGTTAACAGGGGGTAGAGACAGTGTATTCTGGCAGAATTAACAGGGGTAGAGACGGTGTATTCTGACAGAATGAACATGGGGTAGAGACTGTGTATTCTGGCAGAATGAACAGGGGGTAGACGGTGTATTCTGGCAGAGTGAACAGGGGTAGAGACAGTGTATTCTGGAAGAGTGAACAGGGGGTAGAGACAGTGTATTCTGGCAGAGTGAACAGGGGTAGAGAGACTGTGTATTCTGGCAGAGTGAACAGGAGATAGAGAGACAGTGTATTCTGGCAGAGTGAACATGGGGTAGAGAGACAGTGTATTCTGGAAGAGTGAACAGGGGGTAGAGACAGTGTATTCTGGCAGAGTGAACAGGGGTAGAGAGTCTGTGTATTCTGGCAGAGTGAACAGGAGATAGAGACACAGTGTATTCTGGCAGAGTGAACATGGGGTAGAGAGACAGTGTATTCTGGAAGAGTGAACAGGGGTAGAGACGGTGTATTCTGGCAGAGTGAACATGGGGTAGAGAGACGGTGTATTCTGGCAGAGTGAACAAGGGGTAGAGAGACGGTGTATTCTGGCAGAGTGAACAGGAGGTAGAGAGACGGTGTATTCTGGCAGAGTGAACATGGGGTAGAGAGACAGTGTATTCTGGCAGAGTGAACAGGGGGTAGAGACTGTGTATTCTGGCAGAGTGAACAGGGGGTAGAGAGACGGTGTATTCTGGCAGAGTGAACAGGGGGTAGAGACGGTGTATTCTGGCAGAGTGAACAGGGGGTAGAGATGGTGTATTCTGGCAGAGTGAACAGGGGGTAGAGAGACTGTGTATTCTGGCAGAGTGAATGGGGTAGAGACGGTGTATTCTGGCAGAGTGAACAGGGGTAGAGAGACTATGTATTCTGGCAGAGTAACAGGGGTAGAGATAGTGTATTCTGGCAGAGTGAACAGGGGTAGAGACGGTGTATTCTGGCAGAGTGAACAGGGTTAGCGACGGTGTATTCTGGCAGAGTGAACAGGGGTAGAAAGACTCTGTATTCTGGCAGAGTGAACAGGGGGTAGAGACACTGTATTCTGGCAGAGTGAACAGGGGTAGAGACGGTGTATTCTGGCAGAATGAACAGGGGGTAGAGAGACTGTGTTTTCTGTCAGAGTGAACAGGGGTAGAGACGGTGTATTCTGGCAGAGTGAACATGGGGTAGAGAGACGGTGTATTCTGGCAGAGTGAAAAGGGGGTAGAGACTGTGTATTCTGGCAGAGTGAACAGGGGGTAGAGACAGTGTATTCTAGCAGAGTGAACATGGGGTAGAGAGACGGTGTATTCTGGCAGAGTGAACATGGGTAGAGAGACTATGAATTCTGGCAGAGTGAACAGGGATACAGACGGTGTATTCTGGCAGAGTGAACAGGGGGTAGAGACAGTGTATTCTGGCAGAGTGAACAGGGATAGAGACGGTGTATTCTGGCAGAGTGAACAGGTGGTAGAGAGACTGTGTATTCTGGCAGAGTGAACGGGGGTAGAGACGGTATATTCTAGCAGAGTGAACATCGGGTAGAGAGACAGTGTATTCTGGCAGAGTGAACAGGGGTAGAGACGGTGTATTCTGGCAGAGTGAACAGGGGTAGAGACAGTGTATTCTGGCAGAGTGAACAGGGGTAGAGACAGTGTATTCTGGCAGAGTGAACAGGGTTAGAGACGGTGTATTCATGCAGAGTGAACAGGGGTAGAGACAGTGTATTCTGGCAGAGTGAACAGGGGTAGAGACTGTGTATTCTGGCAGAGTGAACAGGGTTAGAGACGATGTATTCTGGCAGAGTGAACAGGGGTAGAGACGGTGTATTCTGGCAGAGTGAACAGGGGGTAGAGAGACTGTGTATTCTGGCAGAGTGAACATGGGGTAAAGAGACGGTTTATTCTGGCAGAGTGAACAGGGGTAGAGACGGTGTATACTGGCAGAGTGAACATGGATAGAGACGGTGTATTCTGGCAGAGTGAACAGGGGTAGAGACGGTGTATTTAGGCAGAGTGAACAGGGTTAGCGACGGTGTATTCTGGCAGAATGAACAGGGGGTAGAGAGACTGTGTATTCTGGCAGAGTGAACAGGGGTAGAAAGACTGTGTATTCTGGCAGAGTGAACAGGGGGTAGAGACAGTGTATTCTGGCAGAGTGAACAGGGGTAGAGACGGTGTATTCTGGCAGAATGAACAGGGGGTAGAGAGACTGTGTATTCTGGCAGAGTGAACAGGGGTAGAGACGGTGTATTCTGGCAGACTGAACATGGGGTAGAGAGACGGTGTATTCTGGCAGAGTGAAAAGGGGGTAGAGATGGTGTATTCTGGCAGAGTGAACAGGGGGTAGAGACAGTGTATTCTAGCAGAGTGAACATGGGGTAGAGAGACGGTGTATTCTGGCAGAGTGAAAAGGGGGTAGAGATGGTGTATTCTGGCAGAGTGAACAGGGGATAGAGACAGTGTATTCTAGCAGAGTGAACATGGGGTAGAGAGACGGTGTATTCTGGCAGAGTGAACAGGGGTAGAGACAGTGTATTCTGGCAGAGTGAACAGGGTTAGAGACGGTGTATTCATGCAGAGTGAACAGGGGTAGAGACAGTGTATTCTGGCAGAGTGAACAGGGGTAGAGACTGTGTATTCTGGCAGAGTGAACAGGGTTAGAGACGATGTATTCTGGCAGAGTGAACATGGGGTAAAGAGACGGTGTATTCTGGCAGAGTGAACAGGGGTAGAGACTGTGTATTCTGGCAGAGTGAACAGGGGTAGAGCCGGTGTATTCTGGCAGAGTGAACAGGGGTAGAGACGGTGTATTCTAGCCGAGTGAACAGGGGTAGAGATGGTATATTCTGGCAGAGTTAACAGGGGGTAGAGACAGTGTATTCTGGCAGAATTAACAGGGGTAGAGACGGTGTATTCTGACAGAATGAACATGGGGTAGAGACTGTGTATTCTGGCAGAATGAACAGGGGGTAGACGGTGTATTCTGGCAGAGTGAACAGGGGTAGAGACAGTGTATTCTGGAAGAGTGAACAGGGGGTAGAGATGGTGTATTCTGGCAGAGTGAACAGGGGGTAGAGAGACTGTGTATTCTGGCAGAGTGAATGGGGTAGTGACGGTGTATTCTGGCAGAGTGAACATGGGTAGAGAGACTATGTATTCTGGCAGAGTGAACAGGGATAGAGACGGTGTATTCTGGCAGAGTGAACAGGGGGTAGAGACAGTGTATTCTGGCAGAGTGAACAGGGATAGAGACGGTGTATTCTGGCAGAGTGAACAGGTGGTAGAGAGACTGTGTATTCTGGCAGAGTGAACGGGGGTAGAGACGGTATATTCTAGCAGAGTGAACATCGGGTAGAGAGACAGTGTATTCTGGCAGAGTGAACAGGGGTAGAGACGGTGTATTCTGGCAGAGTGAACAGGGGTAGAGACAGTGTATTCTGGCAGAGTGAACAGGGGTAGAGACAGTGTATTCTGGCAGAGTGAACAGGGTTAGAGACGGTGTATTCATGCAGAGTGAACAGGGGTAGAGACAGTGTATTCTGGCAGAGTGAACAGGGGTAGAGACTGTGTATTCTGGCAGAGTGAACAGGGTTAGAGACGATGTATTCTGGCAGAGTGAACAGGGGTAGAGACGGTGTATTCTGGCAGAGTGAACAGGGGGTAGAGAGACTGTGTATTCTGGCAGAGTGAACATGGGGTAAAGAGACGGTTTATTCTGGCAGAGTGAACAGGGGTAGAGACGGTGTATACTGGCAGAGTGAACATGGATAGAGACGGTGTATTCTGGCAGAGTGAACAGGGGTAGAGACGGTGTATTCAGGCAGAGTGAACAGGGTTAGCGACGGTGTATTCTGGCAGAGTGAACAGGGGTAGAAAGACTGTGTATTCTGGCAGAGTGAACAGGGGGTAGAGACAGTGTATTCTGGCAGAGTGAACAGGGGTAGAGACGGTGTATTCTGGCAGAATGAACAGGGGGTAGAGAGACTGTGTATTCTGGCAGAGTGAACAGGGGTAGAGACGGTGTATTCTGGCAGACTGAACATGGGGCAGAGAGACGGTGTATTCTGGCAGAGTGAAAAGGGGGTAGAGATGGTGTATTCTGGCAGAGTGAACAGGGGGTAGAGACAGTGTATTCTAGCAGAGTGAACATGGGGTAGAGAGACGGTGTATTCTGGCAGAGTGAAAAGGGGGTAGAGATGGTGTATTCTGGCAGAGTGAACAGGGGATAGAGACAGTGTATTCTAGCAGAGTGAACATGGGGTAGAGAGACGGTGTATTCTGGCAGAGTGAACAGGGGTAGAGACAGTGTATTCTGGCAGAGTGAACAGGGTTAGAGACGGTGTATTCATGCAGAGTGAACAGGGGTAGAGACAGTGTATTCTGGCAGAGTGAACAGGGGTAGAGACTGTGTATTCTGGCAGAGTGAACAGGGTTAGAGACGATGTATTCTGGCAGAGTGAACATGGGGTAAAGAGACGGTGTATTCTGGCAGAGTGAACAGGGGTAGAGACTGTGTATTCTGGAAGAGTGAACAGGGGTAGAGCCGGTGTATTCTGGCAGAGTGAACAGGGGTAGAGACGGTGTATTCTAGCCGAGTGAACAGGGGTAGAGATGGTATATTCTGGCAGAGTTAACAGGGGGTAGAGACAGTGTATTCTGGCAGAATTAACAGGGGTAGAGACGGTGTATTCTGACAGAATGAACATGGGGTAGAGACTGTGTATTCTGGCAGAATGAACAGGGGGTAGACGGTGTATTCTGGCAGAGTGAACAGGGGTAGAGACAGTGTATTCTGGAAGAGTGAACAGGGGGTAGAGACAGTGTATTCTGGCAGAGTGAACAGGGGTAGAGAGACTGTGTATTCTGGCAGAGTGAACAGGAGATAGAGAGACAGTGTATTCTGGCAGAGTGAACATGGGGTAGAGAGACAGTGTATTCTGGCAGAGTGAACAGGGGTAGAGACAGTGTATTCTGGCAGAGTGAACATGGGGTAGAGAGACGGTGTATTCTGGCAGAGTGAACAAGGGGTAGAGAGACAGTGTATTCTGGCAGAGTGAACAGGAGGTAGAGAGACAGTGTATTCTGGCAGAGTGAGCATGGGGTAGAGAGACAGTGTATTCTGGCAGAGTGAACAGGGGTAGAGACGGTGTATTCTGGCAGAGTGAACATGGGATAGAGACAGTGTATTCTGGCAGAGTGAACAGGGGGTAGAGACTGTGTATTCTGGCAGAGTGAACAGGGGTTAGAGACTGTGTATTCTGGAAGAGTG
Organism: Coregonus lavaretus; assembly: GCF_964263955.1. NCBI lineage: Eukaryota > Metazoa > Chordata > Actinopteri > Salmoniformes > Salmonidae > Coregonus > Coregonus lavaretus. The sequence continues at coordinate 146,788 of NW_028162794.1, forward strand.
AACAGGGGGTAGAGAGACGGTGTATTCTGGCAGAGTGAACAGGGGGTAGAGACGGTGTATTCTGGCAGAGTGAACAGGGGGTAGAGATGGTGTATTCTGGCAGAGTGAACAGGGGGTAGAGAGACTGTGTATTCTGGCAGAGTGAATGGGGGTAGAGACGGTGTATTCTGGCAGAGTGAACAGGGGTAGAGAGACTATGTATTCTGGCAGAGTAACAGGGGTAGAGATAGTGTATTCTGGCAGAGTGAACAGGGGTAGAGACGGTGTATTCTGGCAGAGTGAGCAGGGGTAGAGACTGTGTATTCTGGCAGAGTGAACAGGGTTAGAGACGGTGTATTCTGGCAGAGTGAACAGGGGTAGAGACGGTGTATTCTGGCAGAGTGAACGGGGTAGAGACGGTGTATTCTGGCAGAGTGAACAGGAGTTGAGACGGTGTATTCTGGCAGAGTGAACAGGGGTAGAGACGGTGTATTCTGGCAGAGTGAACAGGGGGTAGAGACAGTGTATTCTGGCAGAGTGAACAGGGGTAGAGACGGTGTATTCTGGCAGAGTGAACAGGGGGTAGAGACAGTGTATTCTGGCAGAGTGAACAGGGGTAGAGACAGTGTATTCTGGCAGAGTGAACAGGGGGTAGAGACAGTGTATTCTGGCAGAGTGAACGGGGGGTAGACAGTGTATTCTGGCAGAGTGAACAGGGGGTAGAGACGGTGTATTCTGGCAGAGTGAACAGGGGGTAGAGACTGTGGATTCTGGCAGAGTGAACAGGGGGTAGAGACAGTGTATTCTGGCAGAGAGAACAGGGGTAGAGATACTGTGTATTCTGGCAGAATGAACAGGGGTAGAGACGGTGTATTCTGGCAGAGTGAAGAGGGGGTAGAGACGGTGTATTCTGGCAGAGTGAACAGGAGGTAGAGAGACGGTGTATTCTGGCAGAGTGAACAGGGGGTAGAGACTGTGTATTCTGGCAGAGTGAACAGGGGTAGAGAGACGGTGTATTCTGGCAGAGTGAACAGGGGTAGGGACGGTGTATTCTGGCAGAGTGAACAGGGGTAGAGACGGTGTATTCTGGCAGAATGAACAGGGGGTAGACGGTGTATTCTGGCAGAGTGAACAGGGGGTAGAGACGGTGTATTCTGGCAGAGTGAACAGGGGTTAGAGACTGTGTATTCTGGCAGAGTGAACAGGGGGTAGAGACAGTGTATTCTGGCAGAGAGAACAGGGGTAGAGAGACGGTGTATTCTGGCAGAGTGAAAAGGGGGTAGAGATGGTGTATTCTGGCAGAGTGAACAGGGGATAGAGACAGTGTATTCTAGCAGAGTGAACATGGGGTAGAGAGACGGTGTATTCTGGCAGAGTGAACAGGGGTAGAGACAGTGTATTCTGGCAGAGTGAACAGGGTTAGAGACGGTGTATTCATGCAGAGTGAACAGGGGTAGAGACAGTGTATTCTGGCAGAGTGAACAGGGGTAGAGACTGTGTATTCTGGCAGAGTGAACAGGGTTAGAGACGATGTATTCTGGCAGAGTGAACATGGGGTAAAGAGACGGTGTATTCTGGCAGAGTGAACAGGGGTAGAGACTGTGTATTCTGGCAGAGTGAACAGGGGTAGAGCCGGTGTATTCTGGCAGAGTGAACAGGGGTAGAGACGGTGTATTCTAGCCGAGTGAACAGGGGTAGAGATGGTATATTCTGGCAGAGTTAACAGGGGGTAGAGACAGTGTATTCTGGCAGAATTAACAGGGGTAGAGACGGTGTATTCTGACAGAATGAACATGGGGTAGAGACTGTGTATTCTGGCAGAATGAACAGGGGGTAGACGGTGTATTCTGGCAGAGTGAACAGGGGTAGAGACAGTGTATTCTGGAAGAGTGAACAGGGGGTAGAGACAGTGTATTCTGGCAGAGTGAACAGGGGTAGAGAGACTGTGTATTCTGGCAGAGTGAACAGGAGATAGAGAGACAGTGTATTCTGGCAGAGTGAACATGGGGTAGAGAGACAGTGTATTCTGGCAGAGTGAACAGGGGTAGAGACAGTGTATTCTGGCAGAGTGAACATGGGGTAGAGAGACGGTGTATTCTGGCAGAGTGAACAAGGGGTAGAGAGACAGTGTATTCTGGCAGAGTGAACAGGAGGTAGAGAGACAGTGTATTCTGGCAGAGTGAACATGGGGTAGAGAGACAGTGTATTCTGGCAGAGTGAACAGGGGTAGAGACGGTGTATTCTGGCAGAGTGAACATGGGGTAGAGACAGTGTATTCTGGCAGAGTGAACAGGGGGTAGAGACTGTGTATTCTGGCAGAGTGAACAGGGGTTAGAGACTGTGTATTCTGGAAGAGTGAACAGGGGGTAGAGAGACGGTGTATTCTGGCAGAGTGAACAGGGGGTAGAGACGGTGTATTCTGGCAGAGTGAACAGGGGGTAGAGATGGTGTATTCTGGCAGAGTGAACAGGGGGTAGAGAGACTGTGTATTCTGGCAGAGTGAATGGGGGTAGAGACGGTGTATTCTGGCAGATTGAACAGGGGTAGAGAGACTATGTATTCTGGCAGAGTAACAGGGGTAGAGATAGTGTATTCTGGCAGAGTGAACAGGGGTAGAGACGGTGTATTCTGGCAGAGTGAGCAGGGGTAGAGACTGTGTATTCTGGCAGAGTGAACAGGGTTAGAGACGGTGTATTCTGGCAGAGTGAACAGGGGTAGAGACGGTGTATTCTGGCAGAGTGAACAGGGGGTAGAGACAGTGTATTCTGGCAGAGTGAACAGGGGTAGAGACAGTGTATTCTGGCAGAGTGAACAGGGGGTAGAGACAGTGTATTCTGGCAGAGTGAACGGGGGGTAGACGGTGTATTCTGGCAGAGTGAACAGGGGGTAGAAACGGTGTATTCTGGCAGAGTGAACAGGGGGTAGAGACTGTGGATTCTGGCAGAGTGAACAGGGGGTAGAGAGACTGTGTATTCTGGCAGAGTGAATGGGGGTAGAGACGGTGTATTCTGGCAGAGTGAACAGGGGTAGAGAGACTATGTATTCTGGCAGAGTAACAGGGGTAGAGATAGTGTATTCTGGCAGAGTGAACAGGGGTAGAGACGGTGTATTCTGGCAGAGTGAGCAGGGGTAGAGACTGTGTATTCTGGCAGAGTGAACAGGGTTAGAGACGGTGTATTCTGGCAGAGTGAACAGGGGTAGAGACGGTGTATTCTGGCAGAGTGAACGGGGTAGAGACGGTGTATTCTGGCAGAGTGAACAGGAGTTGAGACGGTGTATTCTGGCAGAGTGAACAGGGGTAGAGACGGTGTATTCTGGCAGAGTGAACAGGGGGTAGAGACAGTGTATTCTGGCAGAGTGAACAGGGGTAGAGACGGTGTATTCTGGCAGAGTGAACAGGGGGTAGAGACAGTGTATTCTGGCAGAGTGAACAGGGGTAGAGACAGTGTATTCTGGCAGAGTGAACAGGGGGTAGAGACAGTGTATTCTGGCAGAGTGAACAGGGGTAGAGACAGTGTATTCTGGCAGAGTGAACAGGGGTAGAGACAGTGTATTCTGGCAGAGTGAACAGGGGGTAGAGACAGTGGATTCTGGCAGAGTGAACAGGGGGTAGAGACGGTGTATTCTGGCAGAGTGAACAGGGGGTAGAGACTGTGGATTCTGGCAGAGTGAACAGGGGGTAGAGACAGTGTATTCTGGCAGAGAGAACAGGGGTAGAGATACTGTGTATTCTGGCAGAATGAACAGGGGTAGAGACGGTGTATTCTGGCAGAGTGAAGAGGGGGTAGAGACGGTGTATTCTGGCAGAGTGAACAGGAGGTAGAGAGACGGTGTATTCTGGCAGAGTGAACAGGGGGTAGAGACTGTGTATTCTGGCAGAGTGAACAGGGGTAGAGAGACGGTGTATTCTGGCAGAGTGAACAGGGGTAGGGACGGTGTATTCTGGCAGAGTGAACAGGGGTAGAGACGGTGTATTCTGGCAGAATGAACAGGGGGTAGACGGTGTATTCTGGCAGAGTGAACAGGGGGTAGAGACGGTGTATTCTGGCAGAGTGAACAGGGGTTAGAGACTGTGTATTCTGGCAGAGTGAACAGGGGGTAGAGACAGTGTATTCTGGCAGAGAGAACAGGGGTAGAGAGACGGTGTATTCTGGCAGAGTGAAAAGGGGGTAGAGATGGTGTATTCTGGCAGAGTGAACAGGGGATAGAGACAGTGTATTCTAGCAGAGTGAACATGGGGTAGAGAGACGGTGTATTCTGGCAGAGTGAACAGGGGTAGAGACAGTGTATTCTGGCAGAGTGAACAGGGTTAGAGACGGTGTATTCATGCAGAGTGAACAGGGGTAGAGACAGTGTATTCTGGCAGAGTGAACAGGGGTAGAGACTGTGTATTCTGGCAGAGTGAACAGGGTTAGAGACGATGTATTCTGGCAGAGTGAACATGGGGTAAAGAGACGGTGTATTCTGGCAGAGTGAACAGGGGTAGAGACTGTGTATTCTGGCAGAGTGAACAGGGGTAGAGCCGGTGTATTCTGGCAGAGTGAACAGGGGTAGGGACGGTGTATTCTAGCCTAGTGAACAGGGGTAGAGATGGTATATTCTGGCAGAGTTAACAGGGGGTAGAGACAGTGTATTCTGGCAGAATTAACAGGGGTAGAGACGGTGTATTCTGACAGAATGAACATGGGGTAGAGACTGTGTATTCTGGCAGAATGAACAGGGGGTAGACAGTGTATTCTGGCAGAGTGAACAGGGGTAGAGACAGTGTATTCTGGAAGAGTGAACAGGGGGTAGAGACAGTGTATTCTGGCAGAGTGAACAGGGGTAGAGAGACTGTGTATTCTGGCAGAGTGAACAGGAGATAGAGAGACAGTGTATTCTGGCAGAGTGAACATGGGGTAGAGAGACAGTGTATTCTGGCAGAGTGAACAGGGGTAGAGACAGTGTATTCTGGCAGAGTGAACATGGGGTAGAGAGACGGTGTATTCTGGCAGAGTGAACAAGGGGTAGAGAGACAGTGTATTCTGGCAGAGTGAACAGGAGGTAGAGAGACAGTGTATTCTGGCAGAGTGAACATGGGGTAGAGAGACAGTGTATTCTGGCAGAGTGAACAGGGGTAGAGACGGTGTATTCTGGCAGAGTGAACATGGGGTAGAGACAGTGTATTCTGGCAGAGTGAACAGGGGGTAGAGACTGTGTATTCTGGCAGAGTGAACAGGGGTTAGAGACTGTGTATTCTGGAAGAGTGAACAGGGGGTAGAGAGACGGTGTATTCTGGCAGAGTGAACAGGGGGTAGAGACGGTGTATTCTGGCAGAGTGAACAGGGGGTAGAGATGGTGTATTCTGGCAGAGTGAACAGGGGGTAGAGAGACTGTGTATTCTGGCAGAGTGAATGGGGGTAGAGACGGTGTATTCTGGCAGAGTGAACAGGGGTAGAGAGACTATGTATTCTGGCAGAGTAACAGGGGTAGAGATAGTGTATTCTGGCAGAGTGAACAGGGGTAGAGACGGTGTATTCTGGCAGAGTGAGCAGGGGTAGAGACTGTGTATTCTGGCAGAGTGAACAGGGTTAGAGACGGTGTATTCTGGCAGAGTGAACAGGGGTAGAGACGGTGTATTCTGGCAGAGTGAACAGGGGGTAGAGACAGTGTATTCTGGCAGAGTGAACAGGGGTAGAGACAGTGTATTCTGGCAGAGTGAACAGGGGGTAGAGACAGTGTATTCTGGCAGAGTGAACGGGGGGTTTACGGTGTATTCTGGCAGAGTGAACAGGGGGTAGAAACGGTGTATTCTGGCAGAGTGAACAGGGGGTAGAGACTGTGGATTCTGGCAGAGTGAACAGGGGGTAGAGACAGTGTATTCTGGCAGAGAGAACAGGGGTAGAGATACTGTGTATTCTGGCAGAATGAACAGGGGTAGAGACGGTGTATTCTGGCAGAGTGAAGAAGGGGTAGAGACGGTGTATTCTGGCAGAGTGAACAGGAGGTAGAGAGACGGTGTATTCTGGCAGAGTGAACAGGGGGTAGAGAGACAGTGTATTCTGGCAGAGTGAACAGCGGGTAGAGACGGTGTATTCTGGCAGAGTGAACAGGGGGTAGAGACTGTGTATTCTGGCAGAGTGAACAGGGGTAGAGAGACGGTGTATTCTGGCAGAGTGAACAGGGGTAGGGACGGTGTATTCTGGCAGAGTGAACAGGGGTAGAGACGGTGTATTCTGGCAGAATGAACAGGGGGTAGACGGTGTATTCTGGCAGAGTGAACAGGGGGTAGAGACGGTGTATTCTGGCAGAGTGAACAGGGGTTAGAGACTGTGTATTCTGGCAGAGTGAACAGGGGGTAGAGACAGTGTATTCTGGCAGAAAGAACAGGGGTAGAGAGACTGTGTATTCTGGCAGAATGAACAGGGGTAGAGACGGTGTATTCTGGCAGAGTGAAGAGGGGGTAGAGACGGTGTATTCTGGCAGAGTGAACAGGAGGTAGAGAGACGGTGTATTCTTGCAGAGTGAACATGGGGTAGAGAGACGGTGTATTCTGGCAGAGTGAACAGGAGGTAGAGAGACGGTGTATTCTTGCAGAGTGAACATGGGGTAGAGAGACAGTGTATTCTGGCAGAGTGAACAGGGGTAGAGACGGTGTATTCTGACAGAGTGAACAGGGGGTAGAGAGACGGTGTATTCTGGCAGAGTGAACAGGGGGTAGAGACGGTGTATTCTGGCAGAGTGAACAGGGGGTAGAGATGGTGTATTCTGGCAGAGTGAACAGGGGGTAGAGAGACTGTGTATTCTGGCAGAGTGAATGGGGGTAGAGACGGTGTATTCTGGCAGAGTGAACAGGGGTAGAGACGGTGTATTCTGGCAGAGTGAACAGGGGTAGAGACGCTGTATTCTGGCAGAGTGAACAGGGGGTAGATTCAGTGTATTCTGGCAGAGTGAACAGGGGTAGAGACGGTGTATTCTGGCAGAGTGAACAGGGGGTAGAGAGACTGTGTATTCTGGCAGAGTGAACAGGGGGTAGAGACAGTGTATTATGGCAGAGTGAACTGGGGTAGAGAGACTATGTATTCTGGCAGAGTGAACGGGGTAGAGACGGTGTATTCTGGCAGAGTGAACAGGGGGTAGAGACTGTGTATTCTGGCAGAGTGAACAGGAGGTAGAGAGACGGTGTATTCTTGCAGAGTGAACATGGGGTAGAGAGACAGTGTATTCTGGCAGAGTGAACAGGGGTAGAGACGGTGTATTCTGGCAGAGTGAACATAGGCTAGAGAAAGTGTATTCTGGCAGAGTGAACAGGGGGTAGAGACTGTGTGTTCTGGCAGAGTGAACGGAGGTAGAGACTGTGTATTCTGGAAGAGTGAACAGGGGGTAGAGAGACAGTGTATTCTGGCAGAGTTAACAGGGGGTAGAGAGACAGTGTATTCTGGCAGAGTGAACAGGGGGTAGAGACGGTGTATTCTGGCAGAGTGAACAGGGGGTAGAGACTGTGTATTCTGGCAGAGTGAACATGGGGTAGAGAGACAGTGTATTCTGGCAGAGTGAACAGGGGTAGAGACGGTGTATTCTGGCAGAGTGAACAGGGGTAGAGACGGTGTATTCTGGCAGAGTGAACAGGGGTAGAGACGGTGTATTCTGGCAGAGTGAACACGGGTAGAGACGGTGTATTCTGGCAGAGTGAACAGGGGGTAGAGAGACTGTGTATTCTGGCAGAGTGAACAGGGGGTAGAGACAGTGTATTCTGGCAGAGTGAACATGGGTAGAGAGACTATGTATTCTGGCAGAGTGAACAGGGATAGAGACGATGTATTCTGGCAGAGTGAACAGGGGTAGAGAGACTAAGTATTCTGGCAGAGTGAACAGGGGTAGAGACGGTGTATTCTGACAGAGTGAACAGGGGGTAGAGAGACGGTGTATTCTGGCAGAGTGAACAGGGGGTAGAGACGGTGTATTCTGGCAGAGTGAACAGGGGGTAGAGATGGTGTATTCTGGCAGAGTGAACAGGGGGTAGAGAGACTGTGTATTCTGGCAGAGTGAATGGGGGTAGAGACGGTGTATTCTGGCAGAGTGAACAGGGGTAGAGACGGTGTATTCTGGCAGAGTGAACAGGGGTAGAGACGCTGTATTCTGGCAGAGTGAACAGGGGGTAGATTCAGTGTATTCTGGCAGAGTGAACAGGGGTAGAGACGGTGTATTCTGGCAGAGTGAACAGGGGGTAGAGAGACTGTGTATTCTGGCAGAGTGAACAGGGGGTAGAGACAGTGTATTCTGGCAGAGTGAACTGGGGTAGAGAGACTATGTATTCTGGCAGAGTGAACGGGGTAGAGACGGTGTATTCTGGCAGAGTGAACAGGGGGTAGAGACTGTGTTTTCTGGCAGAGTGAACAGGGGTAGAGACGGTGTATTCTGGCAGAGTGAACAGGGGTAGAGAGACTCTACAGGGTGGGAGAAGTGAAAGCTGACAATACTACCAGACCACTTGTCCTGGCTACAGGAAGGCCTATCACATGCATAGATGTCGTTATATCATTGTAATAGGCTTTGTGATGAGTCTATGGTCACTCATCTTGAAAGTTCAACACTTCGCAAAACATCAGAATTCTAACATTTAAGTAAATCAATATACAGCAAAAAGACTATCAAATGATTGAATCACAATACATCTAATCAAAGATATTAAACAAAAGACAAACGTCTGATAGTTGCCAGGTGCTATAACAGTCAGACAATCACTTACACTAAACACAACTTTGATAAGACAATAGAGGAAAGAACAGGGAGGACTGTGGAAACAGCAGGAAAGATGAACACACATTCAAGACAAACATTATCTAGATTACA
>NW_028162793.1:0-1000 GCF_964263955.1 Coregonus lavaretus
AGAGGGACAGTAACCCCAGTACAGTAACACCAGTACAGTAACCCCAGTACAGTAACCCTAACCCCAGTACAGTAACCCTAACCCCAGTACAGTAACCCCAGTACAGTAACCCTAACCCCAGTACAGTAACCCCAGTACAGTAACCCCAGTACAGTAACCCTAACCCCAGTACAGTAACCCCAGTACAGTAACCCCAGTACAGTAACCCTAACCCCAGTACAGTAACCCTAACCCCAGTACAGTAACCCCAGTACAGTAACCCTAACCCCAGTACAGTAACCAACCCTAACCCCAGTACAGTAACACCAGTACAGTAACCCCAGTACAGTAACCCTAACCCCAGTACAGTAACCCCAGTACAGTAACCCTAACCCCAGTACAGTAACCCCAGTACAGTAACCCCAGTACAGTAACCCTAACCCCAGTACAGTAACCCCAGTACAGTAACACCAGTACAGTAACCCCAGTACAGTAACCCTAACCCCAGTACAGTAACCCTAACCCCAGTACAGTAACCCCAGTACAGTAACCCTAACCCCAGTACAGTAACCCCAGTACAGTAACCCCAGTACAGTAACCCTAACCCCAGTACAGTAACCCCAGTACAGTAACCCCAGTACAGTAACCCTAACCCCAGTACAGTAACCCTAACCCCAGTACAGTAACCCCAGTACAGTAACCCCAGTACAGTAACCCTAACCCCAGTACAGTAACCCTAACCCCAGTACAGTAACCCTAACCCCAGTACAGTAACCCCAGTACAGTAACCCCAGTACAGTAACCCTAACCCCAGTACAGTAACCCTAACCCCAGTACAGTAACCCTAACCCCAGTACAGTAACCCTAACCCCAGTACAGTAACCCCAGTACAGTAACCCTAACCCCAGTACAGTAACCCTAACCCCAGTACAGTAACCCCAGTACAGTAACCCTAACCCCAGTACAGTAACCCTAACCCCAGTACAATAACCCTAACCCCAGTACAGTAACCCCAGTACAG